>NC_064852.1:61798206-62070706 GCF_024139225.1 Suncus etruscus | reverse complement strand
GAGGGATGAGGAAGGAAGGAGGGAAGTAGGAAAGAGGGAGGGAAGGAAGGAGGGAGGGGATGGAGGGAAGGAGATAATGAAGGTAGGAAGGAAAGAAGGAAGGAAGAAAAAGGGAGAAAGGGAGGGAGGTAAAGAAGAAAGGAAGAAAAATGGGAGGAAGTGAGAAAAGAAGTCAGGGAGGGAGGAATTAAGGAAGGAAAGAAGGAGAAAAGGGAGGGAGGGAGGAGAAGGAGGGATGGAGGGAGAAAGAAATGGAGGAGGGAAGAAAAGGGATGGAGAGAGGAAGGAAGGGAGAGAGGAAGGAAGGGGGAGAGGAAGGGAGGGAGGATGGGAGGGAAGGAACGAAGTCAGAAGGGAGAAAAGAAAGGAAGAAGGAAGAGAAGAAAGAAAGAAGGGAGGAAGGAGGAAGGAAGAAGGGAGGTAAGAAAAGGGAAGGAGGGGCTGGAGAGATAGCATGGAGGTAAGGCGTTTGCCTTTCATGCAAGAGGTCATCGGTTCGAATCCCAGCGTCCCATATGGTCCCCCGTGCCTGCCAGGAGCAATTTCTGAGCATGGAGCCAGGAGTAACCCCTGAGCACTGCCGGGTGTGACCCAAAAACCAAAAAAAAAAAAAAAAAAAAAAAAAAAAAAAAGAAAAGGGAAGGAGGGAAGGAAAGAAGGAGGGAATGAGGAATGAAGGAGTTAAGGAAGGAAGTAAGAAAGGGGAGAGAGAGGGAGAAAAGGAAAGGAAAAAGAAGGTAGGACAAAAGGGAGGGAGGGAAGCCGGGAAAGAGATAATGAAGGTGGGAAGGAAGGAAGGAAAGAAGGAAGGAAGGAAGGAAAGGAGAAAGGAAGGAGAAAAGAAAGAAAGAAAATGGGAGGAAAGGAGGGAGGAATAAAGCCAGGGAGGTAGGAGAAAGGAAGGAAAAGGAAGGAAGAAAAGAAGAAAGGAAGGAAGGAAGAAAAAAGGAAGGAGAAAAGAAAGGAAGGAAAAAGGTTAGAAGGGAGGGAGGGAGGAAGAATGGAGGGGAGAGAGGGAGAAAGTAAGGGAGAAGAAGAAAGGAAGGAGGGAGGAAGAAAGAAAGGGAAAGAAGGAGGGAGGCAAGGAAAGGAGGGAGGGAGTGAAGGAAGGAGGGAAGATGTAAATAAGGAGGAAGGAAGGAGGGAAGGAGGGAAGGAAGAATGAAGGAAGGAAGAAAGGAAGGAAAGAAGGTGGTAAGAAAGAAGAAGAAAAGGAGGTAATGAAGGTAGGAACAAGGAAGGGAGGGAAGAAGGAAGGAAGGAAAATAAATAATTATTAAATTATTACAATTTGGGGCCAGAGAGATAGCATGGAGGTAAGGCATTTGCCTTCCATGCAGAAGGACGGTGGTTCAAATCCCAGCATCCCATATGGTCCCCTTTGCTTGCCAGGGGCGATTTTTGAGTATAGAGCCAGGAATAACCACTGAGTGCTGCCGGGTGTGACCCCCCCAAAAAAAAGAACAAAACAAAACAAAAAAATTATTACAGTTTAATTGCCATTAATTTTCTAACTTGTTGAAATATATTAAAATAATGAATTTAGGGGCCAGAATGGTGGCACAAGCAGTAAGTCATCTGCCTTGGCTGTGCTAACCTAGGTTGGACCTAGGTTTGATCCCAGGCGTCCACATGGTCCCCTCCCACCCCAAGCCAGGAGCGATTTCTGAGCACATAGTCAGGAGTAACCCCTAAGCTTCACTGGATGTGTCCCCTACAAAAAAAAAAAAGAATTTAATTTTCCCTACTATTTAAATATACATTTAATGATATGCATTTTATTTAAATATAAGTGATTGTGTCACGTGAGTTTTGATTAAATTAACCTCATTATAATCCTTTAAATATGTTTATAAACTTTTTGCTTTAGCCATGTGTTTAACTTACGTATAATTAAAATGTGTTATGGTCAAAGAGTCTATATAGATGCATTGCAATTTGTTGAAACTTGCTTTGTTATAACTTTATAACCAATTCTAATAATCATTTTATGAACAGTTAAACAGAGAATACATTCCATGGTATAGGTAATGTGTTCTACAGATAGCAGGTAAGTGACTTAATTATATTTTTCCAATTTTATGCAATCTACTGCTTTATTTCTGTATCGGTTACTGGAGTGTCAGTGTTAAAATCTCGCGTTTTGTTAATAAAATGTTCTCTTTAAATTTCTTTAATCTGTTCTCTCTGTATTGTTTTACTTTATTTTATTTTATTTATTTTTGGGTTTTGTCTTTTTTTTTTGTTTGTTTGTTTTCTTTTTTTTTTTTTTTTGTTTTTTTGTCTTATTCCTTGTCCAACCATACTACACCAGTGCCCAAAAATATTGCTTAGTGGCATATTTTTCTTTTTTTTTCTTTTTATTTTTTTTTATACTTTTTCTTTTTTTTTTTTAACACCACCCATCACCAGTGCAACATTCCCATCACCAATGTCCCAAGTCTCCCTCCTCCCCACCCGACCCCCGCCTGTACTCTAAACAGGTTCTCAATTTCCCTCATACATTCTCATTATTAGGACAGTTCAAAATGTAGTTATTTATCCAACTAAACTCATCACTCTTTGTGATGAGCTTCCTGAGGTGAGCTGGAACTTCCAGCTCTTTTCTCTTTTGTGTCTGAAAGTTATTATTGCAAGAATGTCTTTCATTTTTCTTAAAACCCATAAATGTGTGAGACCATTCTGCGATTTGGTCATTTGGGTTTTGTGTCATACCCAGCGGTGCTCAGGGGTACTCCTGGCTCTGCACTCAGAAATTGTTCCTGGTAGGCTCAGGGACCTATAGGGATGCTGAAAATCAACCCAAATCAGTCCCTGGTCAGCCGCATGCAGAACTAACATCCTACATCTGTGCTCTAGCTCCAGCCCTTCTCTGTATTATTTTAAAACTATTTTAAATTTATAATTAGTGTTTCATTAATTCTTTTAACATCCTAAAATGCTAAAATAACCTATTTTTAAAACTCTTTCCCCAAAAGAGTTTAATTTTAGAAAAATTTACTGTTTTGGTTAATGTTATTTTGTATATTTTACACATTTATTTTCAATTTATTTGTGAATAAATATAACAAAACCATGCATATTTAATTTAAAAATCTTGTCATTTAATATCTGGGTTGTTTTTTTTTTGGTCAAATTTTGGACTAACCTGGAATTTTTAACCATTCTATTCTTTCTAATATTATCAATAGTTCTTTGGGTATAGTAAGATGCATTATTTATTCTTCCAGTGGCTGTTTTTAGATGTGCTTCTCAAAATTTAGCATGCAACAGAAACATATGAAAAGCTTTCACATTGGTGGTGGAAATGCTGCACTGGTGAAGGGGGGTGTTCTTTACATGAATGAAATCATACAACTACAATCATATTTGTAATCACGGTGTTTAAATAAAGATTAAAAAAAAGAAAAGCTTTTGAAAATGTAGATATTTTACTTAAGAATTTCCAACAGCTTTTTAGGGTACCCAAAAATATTTCCACTAGTTTCTTGGTGATACTAATACTACTAATACAGGAATAATATTTTGAAATACACTGCCCTAATTTCCACAGAGTTTGCTATGCCTAGGCAAAAAAAAAAGGGGGGGGGGAGCCACACCTGCCCCTCTCACTTTTATTCTTTTCTTCTTTTAATTTTACTTATATTCTAGATTGGCACTCCCACCTTTTTTATAGAACCATAGTACTTGTATCATTTCTATCTGTCTCATATTTCTATGTCTTCCTACAAATTGAGAAAAGAAATAAAAATTGGATGGGGCCCAGGAACCAAGAGGTCTCAGGAACATTGTGTGGAAAAAAAAGGTCAGATCTAAATACCCAAGCCAAATCCAACGACAATAGAATCAAGAGGCCCAAACTATAACAAGCTAAACACAACATGTATCTGTTATACTGGTAGTCCTGGTGGCTAGGGATGGAGGTAGTGGATGCATGGGGAACTATGGTAGTGGGAGGTGGTGAGAATGGCCTAAATTCATTGTCACTAAATGCCTGACATATAAAAAAATGTCATCTGTCAGTCTTAAAGTCACCTGTCAGTCTTAGCATTATTTCTTTTAGATTAACATGTTTTGTTTCATTTATTTATATTTATATTTTTAATTTTGGGTGATATCTGGCTTATATTATGTCTTACTCATGATGCTGTGTTCAGGGATCACTCCAGGTTATCTCAGAGAAACAAATGTAGTGGTGGAAACTGATCCAGGCTGAGCACCTTAACTCCTGTACTACCTCTGTAACTTTAATATGTCATTTGGGGCCGGAGAGATAGCATGGAGGTAGAGCATTTGCCTTGCATACTGAAGGACGGTGGTTCGAATTTGGAATCCCATATGGTTCCCCGAGCCCTCCAGGAGAGAGAGAGAGAGAGAGAGAGAGAGAGAGAGAGAGAGAGAGAGAGAGAGAGAGAGAGAGAGAGAGAGAGAGAGAGAGAGAGAGAGAGAGAGATTTAAAATAGTGTCTTTCAAAATTTTTTGCTTCTGATTTATATCATTTTGACTAAGTCAAGATATGGATTTTGGGGGCCGGCGAGGTGGCGCTAGAGGTAAGGTGTTTGCCTTGGCTA
This sequence comes from Suncus etruscus, assembly GCF_024139225.1. NCBI lineage: Eukaryota > Metazoa > Chordata > Mammalia > Eulipotyphla > Soricidae > Suncus > Suncus etruscus. The sequence goes on along the minus strand of NC_064852.1, from coordinate 62,066,135 downwards.
GCCAAGGAAGGACCGCCGTTCGACCCCCGCCATCCCATATGGTCCCCCCAAGCCAGGGGCAATTTCTGAGCGCTTAGCCAGGAGTAACCCCTGAGCATCAAACGGGTGTGGCCCGAAAAAAACAAAAAGAAATATATATATATGGATTTTGTATGAATTCCATTTGGTGGTTAAAACGCTTATCACTTTGTAGTTGAATGATTTTTCATTATTTCTATAAAATTTTCGAAGAATGTCTTCAAATATTGCTCTAGCACATTCTCTCACCCATTTCTGGGTTTAAAACTACAGGTCCGTGTACTTTCCACAATGTAGTGTGTCTTGTATGCTTTTTTTTTTTTTCCATTACCCTAACTTTTTTCTTTTTTTTTTTTTTTTTTTTTTGCTTTATTCTGTATTTAACTAGATTAACTAGATTCTACCTATGTTTTCTAATCATTTACCTTAATCTGGGTATTTTTATGCCTAGTTTATCTATTGTGGCATTTATTTTTGTCATGGTTTTAAGCTTGAGGAATTCTTTTTAATTCTTATTTATATATTTTTGTCCTATAATCTACACTTTTGCAGATATTAATCACAGGTGGGCTGTCAAATAACTTATTTACCTATGATTCTTCTATCTTTTACTTTTCATTTTTTTGCTGATTGATTTTAATAGAATCATAAATATTATATATAATAAATTGCAAATATTTTAATGCTATCTTCATTCAAGTCTTGACTTTAGTTTCTATAAGGATTTACTTTAGGTTTGCATTTAATCTCATTCTGTAGTCATTATAATCACAATTAGAAGTCATGTAGGATTTATTAGCCCTTCTTTTGCCATTTCATTAACTCCAATAATTTTTGCCTCAATACTGTGACTGTGATACTTTAACTCTTTGTGTTGACCTATGATACTTAAACATTGCCAGGTGCCTCAAGAGAATATATTAAGCTAACTCCTCTGAGATTCTCCGCTCGCTAGAATCTTGGTTTCTAAACACTACTTGCCTCATAAACATGAAGTATAATTTGTTTTGTTTTAAAGACCCAAGAGTCTACTGTAACCTCTGATTCACTGCTTTCTGCTCAACCCAACCTTGTTTTGCTAATAAATCAGTTATTCAAGAATTAAAACATGAGAATAAACATGTTAAGTTTATCTTTCTCCTGGGAATTTTGGTTTTGTTTTGTTTTGGATCCACACCCAGTGATGCTCAGGGTTTATTACTGGCTATGTGCTCAGAAATTGCTTCTGGCTTGGGGGACCTTATGGGACACTGGGGATATAACCCAGGACCATTGTGGGTCAGCCATGTGCAAGGCAAATGCCCTACCACTGTGCTATCGCTCTGGCCCCTCTTCTGGGATTTTGAACCCACAATGCTTACTTTCTTTGGTTATTCTCTAGTGCCTTCAAGAAATTGTTTGCTTTTGCCTTCAACAAAGATTTTAGAGTTATTTTTACTGGGAAAGACATTCTCATACAAGGTATTCAGTCATAGTCAGAAATGAAAATTGTTTTTAAAGTTCCTAAATAGCTCTAATATGTGGTCATAGTTAAAAATCACTGTCCAAACTTATCATATTCTCCTGTGTACATATAGTTACCTCTGCCAAGAACTTCATTTCACATCCTTTACCCAGTATATCTTTTTTTATGTAGCAGCAGGTTGGGTTTGTGGCCATACCACATATACCTATAAAACAATGTCTACTCATTTTAGCACTTATTCCATAGTATTACTCTGTGTTAGTATTTATCAATTCTTTAAGATTGTAATTCCCTGTGGACTGGCACCATCTTATTTTTGTTTCATAGTATTAAGTACTTGAATCAATATAAAAACCATACTATTCCTCAGTCCTCACTTTTCCTAAACAAAATTTTACTTTTCTCTGTTTAATCCCATGGAATAGCTTTTGGACCGATCCCAGCACATCTGGGTTTTTGATCTTTTAAGGCTCAATTAACTCTTCATCTTCCTTGGCTCAGTCAGGTAATAAACCACTCTAATCCTGTTAACAACTATGAATATTTATAATGCTCACCATTTTGTTTTCATATATATATGGGATTGTTTATCTGAAAAATATACATGCATATGTATTTTATATATTCATTTACCCAGATGATAATAAAATGTTTAACTAATATATGATAGCTGTGATAGAAATTATCGGTAAATTTTACTTCTTAAAGCTTAATTCAAAGTTCAATATCATTGGAAAAATTTCTTAGTTTTTATTTTAAGGGATAATAGTACTCCACAATATACAATTAATGGCCTGATTTTAAAAGCTAACTGGCCCACATAGAAGAAAAGGAAAAGTGCTTCCTACATCACTCTATTTAAACTACAGAAATAGTGATATCATATTGGAATTTTTCTAGATACATGCTGGGAAGATAGGAGGAAGGAATCAAAACTTGTTGACAGTCAAAGAAAAATATCTCACTATTAGAGTAGCTGCTGCTAAGTTAATGTGTGTCCTGTCAATTGTAATATAGGATCCTTCCTTAAAATGTCTTCTTTGTTTGATTGCTTGCTTGTTGCAGCACTAATTAGCTTGTTTTACAAAGGCATTGTTTCAAGGTGTGTATGTGTGCACATGTGTATGGGTTCATGCATGATGTGTGTATACATATATGAGTAAATTATGGTGTTAAAAACAATTGAAGGAAAGTAAAAAAATTTTTTTATAATCGTGATTCTAGTGGTGCTCTTTTAACATCCTTACTCCCTTTTCTCCAAGGATACTGGGCAAATGCTCTTATATATGGACAATAATAAAATAGGATGCAGAAAGCATCTTGCTTGCTATTCCTTCTTTTAAGCATCAAGTCTCTCTTTATGATCCTCTAGACAAGTATATGTGGATTCTGGGACCACTCTAGGACCATCTCTTTCAATTCAAATTTAGATCAACAAAGAAACCCTGATAGAGAAAGCTGTAGGTTTTCAAAATGAAGGATACACATAAACAGTTATATTTCTTTTTTAGAAATTCAGAGAGACATTTTTTGTCTTTGTATCTCCACAAGACAAGCTGCAGCAATTTCCACTAAAACAAATCCTAGAAACAAATCCAAATAATGATAAAAATCAAGATAGATTATTATCTGTCTAAGGTGAAGTAGATTTGATCCTGGCCAGAAGTAGGAGAATATATAATATGTACTCTCTGGGTTCATTTTAGCCCTAAAAGTGCCAAGTGAGTAGTTTAAATTTCTTTTCAGACTTCACTCATCTCGCCCCCAACTTAATTATTATTTTCAATATTTTATATATTAAAACCAACAACTATATTCAAGACTAATGGCTGCCAATGGTTGCAAGCATAAATGCCAAAATTTCCCCTTTCATATAATGTTAAAAATCTGTATATTAAAATCTATGTATTGATAAAATGTATGAAAATTAAGTTTCAATTCCTTTAAAATATTTAAATTATAAAGCATCTGCATAAAGTTAATGGTCTATATTAGCATATATACTATACTTTATGCAAGCAATATTTGATATGTACATCCACTTATAGATCCTTGGATGTAACTTTTACCTTTTATTCCAAATACTTCTCTCTCCATTCTCTATTTAAATTTACTTCATTTTATAAAATTCTTCCTTTAGCTCATCTCCCCTGCATTTTCAAGTGATTTCTTCTCCCTTCTTTATTTAGCTCTCCTTGGCTTCTGCTTTTTAATAACTCTTGTTCAATTATTTCTTCCTTGAAATAAAATTGTTTCTTATATACTTGTAGAGACCTTTCAAATTCTTTGCCACAGTCAGTCTTGACCCAGCTCTTGAACATCAGCTCCCCTACTCACCTTGAGTATAATAAAAGGTTTCTCTCATTATTGGGAGAGAAAGATACACAGAAGGAAGCAACAACTAGCCAGTGACAATAGAATTAGAGAGTTTGTTTATAAAACTGAATTTATCTGGTTGGGGAGTTAATGGGAAGGATTTTTGTTAATATTCTATCGGTAGTTGTAGTGCTGGAAGAATGCATGCATAAAATTTACATTAGTAGTATTTGTAAATAACAATACCTCAATATAAAGTGGAGGGGAAAAAATCTCTATATTGTTTTCATTTGATCTCTTTGTTACTAGCATTCAAATGACTATATTTATTAATCAATTATTCTTTCTTATCTAGACTTTATGCTATTGATATTTTTATTAATAAAAAACCTTTGGTTTACAAAATTATTGATAGTTGAATTTTAGCAACAATCCCATCACTATCCCATTATCAATACCCCAAACTCCATCATCTCCCATTCACCCACCCCTCATCACCTCCTGCCTGACACTTTGGCAGGCACTTTATGACTTTTGGTGGATGTAGCTTAGATTTCATGTTTTCAGTATTGTTGAGTCTATGTTTTGGGTGTATATATAGATATGTAGATATACCACGCTCTCACCTTACCAATATAATCAAAGCCCCAGCCCATGTTCCTCTGTTATTTTCCTATTTCATCTTCCTTCCTATCTTGATTTCTTCTTTCTCCTTTTTCCTAAGCTCTGTGGTCAAGGGTGGTCTATGCATACCCCTTTATTATATTACATTTCCTCATACAATTGTTCTACCACAGATAAATGAGATGATTTCTTCTTCTGGCTTACTTCACTCAACATGATATCTTCTAGTTCCAACCAGGTTACAGCAAATAGCAAGATTTCATTGCTCCTTGCAGCTACATCATATACCATTGTGTGTATTTACCATATCTTAATAATTTATTCATCTAATATTTGACATCGAAATTGATTCCACATCTTAGATATTTTACTAAGCACAGCAATGAATGAATGATAGTGTGCATGCATCCTTTTAAGTTAATGTTTTAAGTCCTGGGGGTAGATATTCCAAAGTGGAATTGCTATGTCAAATGGCAGTTCAGTTCTAAGTTTATTGAGGACTCCCCATACCATTTTCAACAGAAGTTGAGCCAGATAACAGTCCCACCAGCAGTGGGGAGAGTTCCTTTATCCGCACATCTCCATTAACATATTGTTTCTGTTATTTTTAATATATGCCATTTTCATTGGTGTGAGATGATATCTCTGTGAAACCATGTATTCTTCCGTCAAACCGGAAAGTGAGTTTTGCTGGGTACAGTATTCTAGGTGAAGCATTCATTTCATTCAGTCTTGTCACAATATCCCACCACTGCTTTCTGGCATTGAGTGTTTCTGGTGACAGGTCTGCTGTAAATCTCAAGGATGCTTGCTTGAATATAATTTCCCCTTTTGATCTTGCTATTTTCAGAATTCTATCTCTATCTGTGGGATTTGTCATTGTGACTAGGATGTGTCTTGGGGTGGTTTTTCTTGGGTCTCTTTTGGTTGGTACTCTTCGAGCATGCAGGATTTGATCACATATATTCTTTAGCTCTGGAAGTTTCTCTTTAATGATGTTCTTGACCGTTGATTCTTCCTGGAAATTTTCTTCCTGGGTCTCTGGGACTCCAATGATTCTTAAGTTGTTTCTGTTGATCTTATCATAGACTTCTATTTTCATCTGTTCCCATTCTTTGACTAATTTTTCCATTGTCTGTTCATTTGCTTTAAGTTTTTTTTTCCAATCTCTCCTGCTGTATGGAATTGTTATGTATCTCATCTTCCACAGCACCAAGTCTATTCTCAGCTTCTGATACCCTGTCCCAGAGCTTATCCATTTTGTCATTCACTTCGTTTACTGATTTTTTCAGGCCTGTTAGTTGACATGCTATTTCAGTTTGGAGTTTTGTGATTTCTGTCTTCATATTTTCTTGATTCTTATTAGTGTTCTGTTCCACTCTATCCATGGTTTCTTTGAGTTCTTTGAGTATCTTCCATATTGCTACTCTAAAGTCCTTATCTGAGAGGTTGATTAGTTGGTTGGTCATTAACTGGTCATCAGAATTGTCATCTTCATTTTCTATGTCTGATGCTGGCCTGCGTTGTTTCCCCATTGTCACACTTGTATTGTGGGTTTTTCTACGTGTTGTGGTGGTATTCATTGGTTATATGATGCAGGCAGCACACTTCTCTGGCTCCGCCCTTTCTGGATTGGCCGACTTGCCTCCAAGGTAGGGGAGTCCTCCGTGGATGAAGCCTCACACAGGATCAAATCTTAGGCCCGAGCACGCAGCAGAGAAGACAGTCTGGAGAGAAATTCTTGCTTCTGTGATCCAACCCAGTTCTTAGTGTGGTTTTTTTTCTTCTTGTGATGGTGTTCTTTTTTAAGAAAGAGCGCAGGGCTGCGTAGCAAAGTGGAGCTAAGTGCCTTCTGGAGCCTCTTTTCAGCCCACTCTCAAGAGGTTCACGCAACAGGATAGTAGAGAGACACACACAGGCAGCACTCACAGTTTTTCACAGTCGGGCCCCACTGGACAGGCATAGTTTTCACTCGCCTGCTGGGCAGCTTCAGAATGCTGTATTTTTGGGGTTTGCTTCCCAGGACTCTGAGGAGAGCTTCAAGAATTCAGAAAAGACAGGACAGGGCTCCCTTCAGGTCCTCTGTTTCCTCAGAAAAAGCACAGCCGGGTGGAGACTCTGCAGGTAGAGCAATCAGCACTCTGCCTGGAAACCCCCACATCCAGCCATTTCTTACTCACTCACTGGCTCGCTCATGAGATGATATCTCATAGTTGTCTTAATTTGGATTTCTAAAGTGATAAGTAATGCTAAGTACATTTTCTTGTGTCGATTGGCAAATTTTCTGTCTTCCTCTGACAAGAGTCTATTCCTTTTCTCTTTCCATTTTAATAGAGTTTTTAATTTGTTTTTGTTGAACTCTATGAGTACTTTGTATATCCTGAATGTGACTTGAGTGTTGAATGTGAATATTATTTCATTCTTTTATCTAGCTTTAGGTTTTAGCCCATGTTTCCTTTGCCTTGCAGACACTTCTAAATTTACTATAGTCTGTTTTATTTTTGGTTGTTGTTGCCTTTTTTAATGGTATAATGATTATTAAAAATACTTTTGAGGTCCAAATTGTGGAATGTTCTGCCTGTACATTTCTCAATGTACTTTATAGTTTCTGGCGTCCCATATGGTCCCCTGAGCCAAGAGCAATTTATGAGCACAGAGCCAAGAGTAACACCTGAGTGTCACTGGGTGTGGCCCAAAAACAACAACAATAACAAAAGTCTATTGTTGTTGCTGTTACCAACATTCCAAAGTTCACATCATGAACAGCATTTTTACCTTACTGTTTTTTACCACCCACCTGGTAATATTTTCACCTTTGTGGAATTAGGCCTTTTAAGATTCATCTGATCTTTCTTCAAAGATAGCATGTTAGGAACAAAATTGTACAATCACTACAACTTATTAAGCATTATTTGCGTCATACAAAAAATTAGATTGCAATATGATGCTTCATCTCTATAGATAAGGAAAGTGATATATATATATATATATATATATATATAAAATAAAGCTACTAACTTAGTACTATACTAAGTTCCTTCCTAGCTAGGAAGTTTTCTTTTTTCTTATGCTTTTCAATAAATCTATTTGCAACTCTAATTTTTTTTAAAAAGATGAAGCCTAAATTCAATGATCAATGGCCTAAATGTTCTTAATTCTGAATTAGAATTTAGATTAATAAATATAAATGGGGAAACCAGAGCTATAGTGCAGTGGTAGGGTGTTTGCCTTGCATGCGGCTAACCCAGGACAGACCTCGGTTCTATCCCAAGCGTCCCGTACCTTCCCCAAGCCAGGAACTATTTCTGAGTGCATATTTATATATAAAATGGGGCTGACAACTATGCTCTTAATCACTAGATTATATTTGTTTGTTTTTAATTTATTACTTTATTTAAACACCTTAGATATAAGATTGTTCATAATACAGTCCCCCACCCAGATACAAGTTATACATGATTGAGTTTCAGTCATGCAATGTAAAACACCCTTCCTTCACTTGTGAACATTTTCAACCATCTATCATCAAAGTCTCCAGTTTCTCTCCTGCCCTACTTCCTGCCTGCCAATGGGGCAGACAGTTTCTAGTTCTCTCATTCTCTCTCTTACTTTGTCTTTCTTTACACACACACACTCACTCTCACTCTCTCTCTAGCTCTCACTTTCTTTCTCTATCCCCCTTTAAGCACTGTGGTTTGCGATATTATTACTGAGAGGTGTCATGTCTATCACTTTATATCCTTTCTGCACCTAATTCTTGTCTAGAGTGATCATTTCCAACTCTCATTGTCATAAAGGTTTTTTTCTTGCCCTAGCTGCACTTTCCTACTTTTTGTAGAAAGCTTTGTATCATGGACTAAGCCTACTGGCTCTTGTCTCTACTGTCTCTGGATAGTATTACCACACTATCTTTGTATATCCCACAATGAATGCAATATCTATGTCTATCTCTCTCCCTATAACTAATTTTACTCAACATAATACTCTCCAAGTCCATTCATGTATAAGCAAATTTTATGAACTCCTAAAAGCTGCATTGTATTTGATTGTGAGATATACGATAATTTCTTTATCCACTCATCTGTTTTGGGTACTTGGCTTGTTTTTAGATTCTCGCTATTGTAAATAATGTTGTGATGAACAAGGGGGTGCAGAGGACTTTTATACATTGTTAAATCACTAGATTTCTTTGTTTCTAAATTAGGGTTCAACAGTTTTTGGTTTTACATCATATGGACCTCACTTAGGTGACTTACAGGATATCTGGACTTGGGTTTATTTCTTGTCCCTGTGTCTGCCTCATCCTCTACATGTGTGCTGCTTATTGATTATTTTTGTATATATCAGTTTCTGACTCTAGCACCAAAAATACTTCAGACTTTCAGCTGGATGAACAGAATGACTGTATGTTTCCAGATGTTTTGCTGGATATTTGCATTTGACATCTATCTGGTGTCTTCTGTTCTAGATTTGGAATTAACAAGATGTCATGAGTCAAAGTCAAGAAAATATCAAATTTTAAGAGTATCATACTCTAAAAGAAGTTCTTTAGATTTTAGATTTTATCTTTAGATTTTATATTTTTAAAAATCTAAGAATTCTTGTAGAGATTTCATCCTTGCTGACTGAGTTTAGAGAACAAAACTGACCAAGAACTGAAAACCACCCCTTAACAACCACCACCACCACTACCATATATATAAATTAAAACAAGTTATCATGTGTTCCTATTTTGGGATCCTAGCTATGTTGTAATTTAGAGATTTCTTATTTTAAAATTCTGTTAGCAATCCTCAAATCCACAAACAAGTTTTAGAAGATGAGTGTAAGGAGAGCACTGAGATTGTTTCAGGAGCAATCCCTTCTGAAGGAAAGCTGAAATCTAAATTAAATACAGCTGAAAATATCTCAATCCTGAAAGATTAGTCTTGACATAGTTCTGCAGCAGAACCATTTTGTGAGTTAGATAAATTACTTTATTTTTCTTTTCTTACTGCCTACTTATTTTTTCTAAAAATCTCTCTTCTGAAATCTTGTATTTTACACAAATGCAGTGCCTTTCAGGTTATTCTAATTATTTCCAATAGGAGACATTTTTATGAGGGTCATGATTCAACAGTTTCTCTGGAATTTAGACTGACCTGACCTGTCAAGTTCCAACACTTCAGGAAAACTTTGGCCCAGTCACACAGCCTTGAGTGGCCACAGAAAGACAAAAAGTCATCTATATTAATAATGAACAAAACTGATCAAATTCTTGTTTTGTTCTCTGGGGAGTAGTCTTGGTTTTCCATTTTACCCCTTCAGCTTATTAATAGTCTAATATCCAATCCCTTACCACTTTCTCCTTGGTGTTATTCAAAATGTCAGAACTTTGTAGACAGAAATAAGATTTATTGGGTCCTGATGTAATCAATGAAGCAATTCACCCAGTCTTGAGAATCTCCATTATCCTCTCAGGTTGATGTCATTTTTCTAGATTTATAAAATGGCAGAAAGTTAACATGGCTATAAGTGAAAACTAAGAGAAGTAGAACTTTGTTGGTAAGTATTTTTGCTCTTATTTTTTAAAAAAAGGTGTGTAACTCACACATGCTCCCTGGCCTTGTGTTTGTGCTGCACATATGTATGTTGCTGGCCCATGCACATGGGCACATGTCACAAGCATCTTCCCTCTTAAGATGTGGTTGACCTGGGATGGACCTGGGTTAGGTCCTCAGCATCTCATATGGTCCCCCGGGCCTGCCAGGAGCAATTTCTGAGCACAGAGCTAGAAGTCACCCCTGAGAGCCACCAGATGTGACACAGCATCTTCCCCCAAAAAAGAGAGAAAAAATAAAAATAAGACTTGGAACTTGTTTATGTCTTAATAACAAGAGAACTCTAGAAAATCAGCAAAAAAAAAACAAGCCTGTGTTTGGAAACCCAGTCACACTCAAACTCTTCTCCTCAAATGGGGACCCAATCACACTGAAAAAACCTCTAATCTGAATTCCCACCATTTCTTCAAGCTATCTAGTTATTGTATTCTACTAACGAGTCCTTTTCCTCAGGCACACACTTCGGGAGAGTCACATCATCTATTGGCATAATGGTCTTTTTTCAAGAAAAGTATTTCATTTTAATAAAAATGTGCACCACCATATTTAATCAATCAGACTGATTGACAACAGCAATAGTTGAGTCTTGCAGCAGATGCTGCTGCTACCTCGTTCTTATTCCAGTTTCATTTCTCAATCAAACCCATGTGTAAAAAGCACAATGTGCTGCCAACACAATGTAATAAAACCTCAACTGAAATACACACCAGCAAGACAGAAACCGATAACTCAAAGTATGGGAAAAGTTAACTTTAGAAAAATCACTTCTGACACCCTGGTGTTAAAGTTTTATGGACAAGCAATGTATCGTCTCACTATAGTTAACATAAATGAGCCAAATTTATGAATTTGTCCTTAAATGGAAAATAATGAACTCCAAAACATCATTTTTTAAAAATCTGGCAGAAGAAATCTTTTAAAAACAGTTCAGGAATCATCCTTAAATTTTTGCCATGTTTGTTTGAGATGCACCATTTGTGTCATGAAGCAATAAATTAGTACATGTGCAGCATTTTTTTTCTGATGGTGCAGACTGGTTAAAGATGATGTATCACTGGTTGTCACAGATTGAACCAGCAGTTTCCAAAGTTAATGAGTCATAGAGGAATAAAGGCAGTCTAATTATATCAGTACCAAGACAGAACCCAGTTACTGTATTCAAATTCTAAACTCCTCAAATTTCAAGCTGTGGTAACTATATGAATTTCTACTGCACTTTATTCTGAGTCAGAAGGATATTCAATTGCCTGTAAAGGGGAATGAATTCAAAAGACCAGAGATCTGTGAGTGTATTAGATTGACTCATGTTCTCCCCTCCTCCACATCCAATTTATTTCTACCTAGAACTTCAACATGTGGCCTTATTTGAAATAAGACCCTTGCAGATTTAATTAGCTAAACTCAGACTGGATTCGGGTGATCTCTGCAACCAAAGACTATTTGTGTTTGTGAAGGTACGAACACATAGACACATGAAGGGGAAGAGACAAACATGTGAAGACAAGGACAGAAATTAGGGTGATTCAATAAAGGACAAGGAATGCTAAGATTTCCAGAAACCACCATACACTAGGAAAAGACAAAAGAATGTATTATAGGGATAGGAGAGGTAGCACAGTGGTGAGGCATTTGCCTTGCATTTGGAAGGATGGTGGTTCGAATCCCAGCATCCCATATGGTCCCCCGTGCCTGCCAGGGGCGATTTCTGAGCGTAGAGCCAGGAGTAACCCCTGAGCATTGCCGGGTGTGATCCAAAAAACTAAAAAAAAAAAAAAAAAGTATTATACACTACGCTACGCTAATGTTAGCAGTTGAAGAGTACTGTGGCAGTAATTTCCTTTAAGGTGTAAATTCCTCATATGGCCAAATAGTGCATATCAGTGGATATGGCATCATAAAATGCTATAATCACAGTGTACATTTAGCTACAACGTATAAAAAGTAAACCACAAAAGACATTTTTTTTCTTGATCAGTGGAGAAATATGTTTTGAGGTTGCTGCTCTTCATAGGAGTTGGTCTCTTCCTGCCAAAAGCTAGGAAGGAGGTTTGATTGTCAGTAGAACAGAGACATGGAAAAAATCAGCTATAAGTTCCTATCTGAGAGCATGTGTGAAAGCTGAGCCCTGACAGTCAATAGGGATACATTCTGTGTCTAGAAGGAATTTAAGTCATGGAGAGGCAGTAAAGCCATAAAGAGACTGCTGGGCTGTGATCCAGAAAAGGTATCATCAGGTCTATCACTCAGTACATGGCTCAGTTTCCTAAATCTCAGCCTCTTTCTTTATAAAAAGAAGCAACATCTGTCCTGGTAAAAATTTGAGGTGAAAAATTTCAGACTGGATTTTAACAATTTAATATCACACTACAGTTTTGTCATTTTCTATTTTGATATATTAAATATTTGATTTGATTTCTGAGTTATAGTTTTTTCATTTGGTAGAGTGGAGGTCTTTATTAATAAGTCAGATAATGATGTTTCTATCTAATCATAGCATGCAGTAATTTTAATGACAACTATTATGATCAACTTCACACTAATCATTGTATCTAGTAAAGGGGGCCATGGGGGCCAGAGTGATAGTACAGCGGTAGGGCATTTGCCTCACACATGGCTGACCCAGGACAGACCTGGGTTCTATCCCCGGTGTCCCATATAGTCCTCCGGCAAGGAGCAATTTCTGAGCACAGAGCCACGAGTAACCCGTGAGAGTCACCGGGTGTGCCTCCCCCGCAAAAAGCATATTATCATGAACAGAAAGAAATGGGGTTCATTCATAGCATACATATCATCCGTTTTACGTGAACCTCTTGGAAAAGTGATTCTGCTTCACAAACAAATAAACAAAAGATTCCCTTTCTCGGTTCTTAACTCATAATCAGTTTACAATATCATTTAAGATTTCATCATATCATCTTAACAATAAATGGAGCATTGGGCCTGGAGAGATAGCACAGTGGCATTTGCCTTGCAAGCAGCCGATCCAGGACCTAAGGTGGTTGGTTAGAATCCCGGTGTCCCATATGGTCCCTTGTGCCTGCCAGGAGCTATTTCTGAGCAGACAGCCAGGAATAACCCCTGAGCACCACCGGTGTGGCCCAAAAACCAAAGAATAATAATAATAATAATAATAATAATAATAATAATAATAAATGGAGCATTGTGTTCATTCTGAACATAAAAAATATATGTATACTGAATTTGACTATATAAAAGCTAAAATAAAAGGTACGTTCTACTATAAAAAATTTTTCCTGTGGCTGGAGAGATAGCATGGAAGTAGGACATTTGCCTTACATGCAGAAGGACAGTGATTCGAATCCTAGCACCCTATATGGTCCTCCGAGCCTTGTCAAGAGCGATTTCTGAGTGTAGAGACAGGAGTAACCCTTGAGGGTTGCCGGGTGTGACTCAAAAACCAAAAAAGACATTTTTTCCCCTCACTATGAAAGAAAAAACTGCGTGGGGTCAAAGGGAAATTCAAGTACAATCTCCAAAAATATTCATCAGTTGCTTCAGAATAAGTACATAAAAAATAATGTTCAAGTATATGACCATTTCCTTTAAGCTTTGAACTAAAAGAACCTATTTCCACTTCCATTTTGATTTACTAAAATTCAGTTTATTCAATTGTTATTCATTTCATGATCCATGCATCACACAATAAATATATGCCATTCTCTAGCTGCCCACATCACAGTTTGGGGTACATAATTTTCCATTTTTAACATTTTTATAGGACTATTTCTCTATCTAGTTTTCTCTCATATTTCTTTTGTTTGTTTTTTGTTTTTTGTTTTTTATTTTGACCATATTGGCTTACATATCTTTCACAGTAGTATTTTAGGTACATATTAACACTGAATCTTCTCTCATATTTCTTTAAACACTCTTTTACTATCTATGAAAAACTAGTATTTTTTTAATTATGTGAACAATGATGCAAAGAAAGAGGACAAGGTAAAGTTACAGTGGAAGGACACCTTAATTTTGAACTTACAGTCAAAGAACATTAAGAAATATAAAACAAACCCATGTACAATTACTTTGTCCCTCAAGACCCCAAATTGTAGTACATTATAACATTTCTTAGTGGTACATAAAGCAATCTAAAGCCATACAATTTATGTAACTCCTTAAACTTGAAGACATAGTAGCTTTTTTCATTTCCATGCACATGCTTATTATTTAAATTAACTGCAAAAGTTTAAGTGGGTTTTTTTTAAGGTTTAGAGTCAAAGGAGCACAGTAAAAATGGTGTTAAGAGTGACAATTATCGTTTGTATAGGCCCACCAAAGTATGGGGGACAGAAAAAGGAAAAGTGTTGGCCTAAATACAAGGAGACCCTACCCCTGAAGTTTCCTGACATAAGACCAACTCTAGGCTCCAGGCAAACTAGGAAAAACTAGTTTTCATTGAAGATCTATAATATGACTTATAATTCAATACTGTAAAGTAAAAACCCCAGATTCTCAGATAAGAAATCATTTAGTTTGCAAATATAAGATTTTCAGCTAGAGAGTGGAGAAATATCAGGAAAGGTGCTTGCCTTGCTTGTAGTCAGCCTGGATTCAATCCCTAGAACTACTTATGGTCCCCTGAATTCCTGAAAGTACAGTTATTAGTAAACTCAGAGCACTTCTGGGCATAGTCCCTAAATGAAACAAACAAAAAAAAAACTTTCATTTAGAGAATTTCTTGATCCATATGTTAGCAACTTTTTGTTTGTTTCACATAAAATTATTCTGAGGATCCATTTCTGTTTGTTCTGCATAAAATTACCCGGATGGTTGATGTGTGGGTATCACAGTCAAAAATCTTAAAGTGCCCCTCTCAGTATATAAACTCTCCCTTCTCACTGGGTATTCCATAGACCTCCATTTTTGCTTGCTTTTATGTTTTTTGGTGTTTTTTTTTTTTTCACAAAGAGATAATTTCTGGCAGGATTCGGGAGACCATATAGGATGCTAGGGATCAAACACTGGTCAGCCATATACAAGGAAAATGCTCTATCCACTGTACCAGGGGTGGCGAACACATCGGCGTGTGGCATGCGGCTCTCGGCCAAAGTGAATGCGGCTCTTTGCATCTTATCATCATTTTTTATACTGTGGCTCTTGGCCAAGTTTGGATTTGGTTCTGCTGCTTCTGAAGAGGGACCTCTGAGGAGAGATCTCTGAGCCCGTAGTCCCACCCCCAGGCTGTGTCATCCCGGCTTCCATCCCTTTGAAACAACTGCACGGGCCAGCAAGCGGGGGACCCCTTTGTCACATGTTGGGTCACATCTTGCCGTTAGTTCTTAGTGTGGAGGACGCAGCACACCCTCACCATCACTACAGGATTTTGAACCTCACTCAAAATGGCAAAATGCAATATGTGTTTAATAGATTATTGTTAAAATTAGATGCTTTTGTGTGAGTGTTTGTCTGTTTGGGCAGGTGTGGCTCTCTGACTCTCACAGTTTAAAAATTTGGCTCTTTATGACGAACTTGTTCGCCACCCCTGCACTATACTATTGTTCATTTTAAGATAGTAAAACAAGACATTTAGGGGCCCGAGCAGTGGCACAGCAGTAGGGTATTTGCTTTGCATGTGGCTGACCTAGGACGGACTACAGTTAGACCCCCAGCATCAGGAGCAATTTCTGAGCGCAGAGCCAGGAGTAACCTCTGAGCATCACCAGGTGTGGCCCAACAAACAACAACAACAACAACAACAACAAATGAGTTTTTCTGCCTTCTCCCCAAAGAGCCAATAAAATGATATGGGACTCACCATTTTTACCTGGGAGCGGTGTGGCTGGCCTTCGCCAGGGCAGGGGAGCCAGGCAACAGGAAGCCCCCAGCCCAGGTCCTCCAGCACTCCAATGGCTCACCCATTTCACCCCAGCCCTGCTCACTCAGGTGGGTTCAAGTGGGGAAAAGGGAAGGCTAGTCAGTGATGCAGTCCACAGGCAGGGACAGGGCAGCCCTGGCAGTCTTACAAAGAGTTTACTTTCCTTCTCATAAGTCCTTTTTTTTTCCTTTTTCTTTTCTTGCTTCAATCCAAGTTATTTTATTAAAAATTTTAATAAAGTCAATAATAATGCAACCTTAGCAGAATTATCCTCCTAAACATTCTTATAGTGCTGTGGAAGACCATCTGCTTGATATTATCATGATTTTCCTTTTTGTGCTCTTTCTTTTATATATATGTGTGCTCTTTCTTTTATATATATATACATATATATATGTATGTATAGATACATATATATCTTTATTTAAGAACCATGATTACAAGCATGTTTGTAGTTGGGTTTTAGTCATAAATAGAATAACCCCCTTCACCAGTGCAACATTCCCACCACCAATGTTTCTTCAAAACCACTCGGGTGCTAGTCTACCATTATACCATAATGCCTATAATAATATAAGTAGCCTCTAAGAAAGGAAACTGGTTGTGCAAAACCCACAGGATAATAACACAAGGTATAGATCCCCTATACAGTGCTCATCACCATATCACATATTTGCTAGAATGCTCTATATACAATCTATACCAAGTAGCCTTTCCCCAGTAAAGATTCCCCTCACCAAAAAGGATCAGACCAGATAATAAAAAACCTTTGCTGGCTTTAATTATTTCTTCTTTCCCTCCACCCCCCCTTTTTTAAAAAAAATTCTTATGTACCATTTTACCTGGATCTGCTTTTTTAACTGTAAGCCATGGATCAATCGCATGAGCATATATATTCACCATACCAATGTCTGTCTAGTGTTCACCTGTAATAGATATATCAAGGTCATGGTACATACAGTCACCGTGCTCGTTACCACGTCACTTGGTTTTTTAGACTTGAAAACTCTTATTGTTTTTAAGAATGCTCCACACACAACTTAAGCTCTGAAGCCTTCCTTCAATATAGTTCACCCTTATCAAACATGATCAGCCTAAAGGGGGGTGGTGAGTAGGAAGGAAAACCTTCTACAGTAGACTTGCCAGCTTCACTTTCTTTCTTTTTTTCTTTCTTTATCCCCTCTTTGTAAGTGTTCTGTCCATATCACCTGAGAAAGCTTTTCAAATGTAACCCACAAATCTATCCTCTGGCTGCCGATGTTGGCACATGAGAATATGTATACACCATACCAATGTCAGTCTAATATTCGTATGCAGTAGAAATAATGCCTATGTAGTATAGTGTTCTCTCCTCTATCATAGATAATCCTTCCTTCCCTGCTCTAGGCGGCGTCTGTCCTACAGCATCAGTGGGATTTCAATGAATCCACTTCAGGAAGAGTGGGTTGCATGGGTGGCAAAATATGAAATAATGAAACCATACACAGAGTATGTGGAGACAACACATCTTCTGGCAGGAATGTGACAAGTTTAATCTTGAAGCAGGGGGCTTTATAAGGGGAAAACCCAGTCATAGGTATAGAGAAGAATGTTTACAATCACAAAGCAAAGTCTAACAGTAAACAATACTTAAGCTATGGATGTGAGCCATAAGGATTCTGAGTTACAAAAGAGGTTATAACTCAAGGCAGCTCTTTGCAAGCTTACTTCAAATGCAAAAACAGGGATTATTAGGAAGTAGAAAATATCTAGGAACATGGTCTTAGATGAGTTGGGCTCTATTGTTTTAAAGGTCAAATAAAAAAAGGAGTCAAATCCCCTAAAGTGTGGTTCCCTTTTTCTGAGAAGAGTCAATAATCCAGGATCTGTATTCTGGCTAGCCCTTATTACCAGAAACTGATGCTGCAAAGACATATTTGAAAAAGAGAAAAAAAATATTGTCTTTGCTTTTACGTGCTAAATATTATCCAGAAAAGGGGTTTTCTTAGTAATATTTGGTGCTGTAATTTCTGAGCCAAATTATTTGATTGAGGCTATAATTTTGCCTGAGATTTTACAAAGGAGGGGTTGCCAAATAATGGCAGAAAATGTAATACCAAGCATGGATTTATCTCTTTGGGAATTCCTTAACTATCCACTCAGGGAAAAAGGCATCCACAGCAGGCCTTTTGAGGAACCTTGTGAGGGTTATTTTAGTTCTCCACACCAGGAAAATCTGGGGATATATCTGGTGTGTCTCCCGAGTTCCCTTAAGTTTATGTATGCCATGATACTTCCCCCTTTCTCTCTATTTTTTTGGCCCACCACCTTACAGACCCTTTCCAAGCCCTTCATGTTATTTCTCCCAATTTAATCATTTTTTTTACTCTCAGTACTTAACTCCTCATGAAGTAGAACATTCTCCCCAGTCCAGCCAGATGCTAACCAGTGCCCAAAGTTCAAAGATAGATTCTCAGTATGAGAAGAAACTGACAGTCTGCTGCTATTGAGCTATTGGTGGCCCCTTTTCCTTCACCTTCTTTCACAATGGACTATTGCTTCTACCAGATCTGGTTCTGAGGAATCCCCCACTTGAGGACACTTCCTGATATGGGACTATTGGAACCCAATTTCCCTAGACTCCATAAAACCAAATCACAGGTTGAAGCTTTACCCCGGATCTTACCCCTTTTTCATCTATTTCAAAAGATTCAAAGAGGAAATATAAATTTCCTTTAAATATTTCTTTTAGATACACTCCTTTAATAGGCAAAACCATTTTCAAGTATCTCCTTATGTAGCAGCAATTTCCTCTACTCTTGGGATCCATTCACTATGAAATATTAGTAGAAAAGTCTCTGTTCAGAGTTCATGTAAGCAAAAGGTCATGGGGACTCTTGGTCTTGACACCTCAGCCCCCTGCATGCATTAGCAATACCTTTCGGTGTTGTCCCTTCTTGCATAAGCACATTAAAATAAAAAAAATTAAAAGATTCAAACAGGGGCTGGAGAGGTAGTATGGAGATAAGGCATTTGCCTTGCATGCAGAAGTATGGTGGTTCGAATTCTGGCATCCCATATGGTTCCCAGAGCCTGCCAGGAGCGATTTCTGAGTATAGAGCCAGAAGGAACCCCTGAGTGCTGCAAGGTGTGACACAAAAACAAACAAACAAAAAAAGATTCATACAAGTTCTTATCTAATAGAGATAAAAACAAAAAAAAAATTGTTATACGGCAGTGGGACCTTATACCTTAAACACTTGGCATAGTGTCTTGCCCTAGACTCCAGTTGATTGCACAATGACCACTCATCCCTAAACCATGAATACCACCACAAACAGGGTTTCCTTCATCAGCACCAGGAACAAATTCTACCAAGAATGGCCCCACCACTGGCATGACACTGATTTACTTTAAAGACAGTTCTTATGTCACAGCAACAGTCTGCTTTTAGGACAGGATTCTCTATAATGCTAACTGATGGTGAAAAGGAACCTGAAAACACTACACAGCACCTGGACTTCGAATAGCTCCTATACAGAAACCAGAATCTATAACAGCAGCTACCCAACAGCAACAGCTGTGATGATAAACAGCTAACCACCAAGAATGACTAGAGGGTTGGACAACCTAGTATGCCTGGAGCCTTGAGTTGGTCTTATGCCAAAATACCTCGGGGGTAAGATCTCCCTGTTTTTTAGGCCAAAGGTCTTTCCTTTCAATTCCTTCCATATTTTGCTGTGCCTATGCAAATGACACCTGCCACATACACATTTTTTTCTTTTTTTTTCTCCTTTAGTGTATCTCCCATCTCAAAAAAGGGGGTGTATCAAACCTTTGAATATTGCATTAATGAATTTATTGGTGATTCAATAATTTTCACAAACATAACTGCTAATGAACTCTCTCCCCTTCTTTTTTCCATCTTATTTTTTTAAAATTCTCTACTTTCTATGTTTGAATAACCACTTCTTGTCATCCTGAAACAAATATACTATGATCAGTTATGTCAACTATGGAATTTATTTTCTTTTAATTAGATAAAAATGATATGGGATTCAATAGTAATTCAATGATACAGAAGAATTTAATATTAATATTGAAGAGAATGAGAATCATACCATCTTTACAAAAGACAAAATGCATATCAGATGTCAATATGTCAATGGGTAATCAGACTAGAGTGTCCACAGTTAAAAGTATGGAGACAGTGGAGGCAGGAATCTATCTTCCAGGTAGGACTTCAGGTTAAACACAACTAAAATTAAAAAAATTCTAAAGAAAGAAATTTCTAAAGAAATTCTGTCTAAAGAAATGAAATCATTTTGTTTAGGAGAGACTGGGAGAATGGCTATGAATACTGACATCTAAAGTAAGGTCTTCTTATTTAGTTAGGAGCCTAGACCGAGATCACTGGTCAATAGAACGGCTCACAGGCTCAGATTGCATTAAATTTTATTGCTATATCTCATTCTTAAAATGAATTGAGGGTCAGAGAAATAGTACAGAGGTTAAGTTGCATGCTGTACAGGCATCAGCATTTTAATCCCCATCTCCCTAAGCACCGCCAGGAGTGACCTCTGAGCTGAGAGCTAAGAGTAAATCCTGAACACTTGCTTACTCAGTGGGGTGTGGCCCAATCTATCACTCCAAAAAAGAGTTGACTGATAAATACAGAAGCCTTTGGGGTGTGGGGAGAGCTAGGCAAGCCCTTCAAACAACATTTCTTATTGTCAATTTGACATTGGTTGTGGCTCAGGAACATTTAAAATAAACCAACAGGGAGACCTGAGTGATAGCACAGCAAGGAGGACATTTTCCTTGTATATAGCCGACCCTGGATTTATCTTCCATACCCCTTATGCTCCCCTGAGAACAACCAAGAATAATCTCTGATCAGAGTCAGGAATAATCCCTGAGTTGCTGTCAGGTGTGCACACACTATGAAATAGCATATCAGGAAGAGATCACCAGCTGAGCACTTTGCATATCTGAGGTTCAGAGTTCAACACCAAAATAGTATGTTTCCCAACCATAGAACCAGGACACTCATTGGTTGGGAATATCTGGGCACTACCACATGTGCTACAAATAAGAAAATGATAATAACAGTTACAATTATAATGGTATTTCCATTGACTCTTAAGGACTTTTATTCATCCTTAAGAAGCAATTAATAGGGCCCGGAGAGATATCACAGCAGCGTTTGCCTTGCAAGCAGCCGATCCAGGACCAAAGGTGGTTGGTTCGAATCCCGGTGTCCCATATGGTCCCCCGTGCCTGCCAGGAGCTATTTCTGAGCAGACATCCAGGAGTAACCCCTGACACTGCCGGATGTGGCCCAAAAACCAAAAAAAAAAAAAAAAAAGAAGCAATTAATAAGTCATAATTAAAGAAAACAGATTTTAATTACTTTATTTAAATACATGATTATAGGACTAATCATACATAATACAGTTTATTTTTCACAATTACAAAGTTGTTTATGATTGATATATGAGTTTCCATCTTACAACAAACAGAAACCCAAACACAATCATGTATGTAATTAAGGTGTTTAAATAAATTAAAAAAAAAGAATATAAAAGTATACCCCCAAGAAATATACAAACTAAGAAATACATGATCTGTGAAATTAAGATGCCTAAATCATTTATTTTAAGTTGATAATTTAAATTAAAATAAATAAATAAAAAAGTACCCCAAACTCTAAACAAAATATTAAAAAAGAAACTTAATGAGTAAAATAGAGCCACAAAGGATACATTCAGAAGATACAGAGACCACTTCAGATTCTGAGGAAGCAAAAAAGTAGGGGAAGAGTGCAGCAGAGATAAATCAATTCAAGTGGAAAGTGCCCTAGTGAGTACTCTGTGGGATATTGACCTGATTACTAACCTGGCTTAGCATCTGAGCATGGCTCTAGACCTTATTTCTCTCTTCCACTGTAGAATGTAGTGTGTTCCACCTCTCCCCCCAAAAAAGTAAGAAAAAATAGAAAAACAATATGAGGTAAGGAAGGAGTTATCAAATAAAAATTACAAATAATTCTAAGAACTGAAGAGAAACACGTGTTGATAGAATTAACAAAACAAGACCAAGACTTTGACATTCCATGAAGGTATATCAAATCACGTAGAGATAGAATTTCTGAACATACCAGAAATGTGTAATTTGGAATTAGAATAAAAATGAAATGGACCATCAATCTCTTATTATCAGTGAAGAATCTAGAAAACACCATAATTAAAGCTTCAAGATACGATGATAAAATTATTTTAGGCTTAGAGAAGCAATCTAATCTCTATCCATAAATTTAAGTCTCATAATAGCTTGCCTCACTCATATATTTCTAAAGGATTTACTGAAGTGTATTTTCCCCACTGAAAAAATAGGGGATAAGTGGAGATAGGGAATAAAACAAGAAAGGAAAAATATAAAATATGAAAATGTACAGATTACCAAGATTTGAAAATTAGCCATTATGTGAGTTGAACACAGTATCAAAAGCAATTATAATAGTTGAGTGTCAAGAAGATTTTCTCAAAGTAAAAGGTATTTAAGAGATTAATAAGAATTATTATTGAACTAGATGGTAATTGGTGTATAGAAATATGTGTGTACTTCTTGTAAAAAAAAAGAAAAAAAGAACATTTTGGAAAATAAAATTTGTGTAAAATAGGTTGACTAGCTAAAGTAGAAAATTGCTTATATGTAATAAAAATCTAAGCATTTTTTTTGAGTGAGAAACAAAACACATTTAATTTAATGTCTTTTAACTGAAAAAGGGACAGCGTGCGACATAGGATTTGGAAAAAGAAAAGACATGTTACTTATTTCTGTGTTAACATATAAAATAACATCTCAATAATATTAATAGTGTAAATATTATTTTTTTAACTTTCAGATTTTAGAAACAATCATAAATAATGTGTAGAAAACTGATTGGCCATAAAACAAAGCAAATGTTATCTACGCTAATAACGTAAAAGGTTAAGGAAGTGGAGCCAGAAAGATAGTACTAATGGGTAGGGCATTTTCCTTGCATATGGTTGACCCAGATTAATCTCAAACATACCATATATTCCTCAAACACCACCAGGACTAATTTCTGAGTAAAGAGCCAAGAGTGACTCTTGAACACAGATTGGTGTAGCCCAAACAAAAGTGAACAAAATAAAGTTAAAAAGTAAAGACATATTGGAATACTTGAATCTCTTGGAATATGAAGGTCGAAAAACAGAGAAGATTAGAAGATAATAACTTTATAACTAAAATGTGAGAGTAAGAATTGAATACAGCTAAACAAGATATGTAAATATCTGCATGACTATATATCTATCTTTCTATTCTCTAAATATATTCAGAAGCCAGTGGAAGAAATTAAATATATAAGTATGACTTTTAAAACTTCAGTTGAGAGAGAAATGTAATGCAGAGGGAAATTTCCATCTAACCAACAGGAACAGATAATGTCTCCATTCCATACAGCATTTTGTGTGGCCTTATCATACTGTTTTGAAGTATTAGATAACCATTAAAAAAACTGAAGTGGGTTTAAAGCACTTGCCTTTGTGTATTTATGAGAGGGAAAAGGAGTTGGGGAAGTTTTTATAGATTTTCATCATAGATCCAAAACGATACTATTTTCATGTGTTCCCTTTGGAATAGCCTGAGGAAACACAGGATGCTCTATGGTCATTTAAATGAGAAAAACTAGGGGCCAAAGCCATAGTAGAGCAGTAGGGCATTTGCCTTGCACGTGGCTGACCCAGGATGGACCTAGGTTTGATCCCCAGAAACCCATATAGTTCCAGAGCCAGGAGCCATTTATGAGCACATAGCCAGGAGTAACCCCTGAGCATTGCTGTGTGTGGCCCCAAAGCTAACACACACACACACACACACACACACACACACACACACACACACACACCTAAAATGAGAAACACTATTTTCAATCATGGAGGAAACAAAAGTTGTAATTACAACAACATTTACAACAACAAATTACAAATTACAATGAAATTACACCAACTGAAATCTTGCCTTTTACAATATCTATGTATGTATGTACTTTTACTAAAATAATAACTTTTTCATATGACTTTTAGCTACTATGTCCTTTCATTTCAACCTCTGTGCCTTTTTAAACATGTCTTTTAAAAAAAGGCAAAGTAGTTATGAACTTTTGACAAGTACTTACCTTGAAATGTCTATATTCAGGGGCCGGGAAGGTGGCGCTAGAGGTAAGGTGTCTGCCTTGCAAGCGCTAGCATAGGATGGACAGCGGTTCGATCTCCCGGCGTCCCATATGGTCCCCCAAGCCAGGGGTGATTTCTGAGCTCATAGTCAGGAGTAACCACTGAGCGTCAAACGGGTGTGGCCCAAAAACCAAAAAAAAAAAAATGTCTATATTCTTATTTCAAGGACAGTTTTGCCAGATAAAAGATACTTGGTTGCCAGAATGATTTTTTTTTCTTTAGAACATAGGATATATTGTCCTAGCAATCTGGCTTCCAAGTTTCTGATGAGAAACTTACTGATAATTTGAATGCCCCTTATATATGGTGTCACTTCTCCCTTGATGTCTTAAAGACTCTCTTAATTGAAGTCTAGAAAGTGTAATTACTTCATGTCTCAGTGTACAACTCTTTTGAGTCTATCTTACTTGGCATTTTTTGAATTTATTAGATATTTATATTTAATAATTGGTTAGTACTTAGTCATTATTTCTTTCTATATTCTCTGTTTTTTTTCTATACACCTCTGTGACACTCACAATATATATGTTGGTATAATTGATGATGTCTATATATTCCTCAGATTCTATTCACTCTTCAGTTTTCATTTTTTATTCAGATTCAATAATTTCAACTAAAAAATTTCAGTGTAGAAAAGGAATCTTCTACAGTGTGATATTCAGTGTGACTGTGCTAAGTACTTTATACCTGTGGATGAAGTTTATAAAACATGAGTTAAATACATTTTCTCATTAAGAATAAAATTACTGAGATTCACAGAGTTTAAGTAACTAGCTTAAGGTCACTCAGCAACTATGTAGGCCAGACTTATATTCTGGTTGATTGATAGCCAAAGTTATGGAATTAGGCAGATAGAATTAAGCTCTGTGCTGAAATATAATGAAGACCTCATGTGAGTATAGTTTCTATATAATCTCTTTAATGCTACAAAAAAAAGCATTCAGAAAGATATATAAACAAAGGGAGAATTATGTAAATAAATACTAGGACAATGCACAATTCTACTCATAACAACATTTTTGCAAATCTTCAAAGAAAGACAGTAACTAAATGAATCTGAAGTTTCATTTGCTGTGAAAAAATAGCCAAGGAGTTCACAATAATTTCTACTTGATGCAAATACATGTTGAAGAAGAGAATTTGACATCATTTTCCAACTAACATCAACATTTAATACCAAGCACAATATTCTTATGAAGACCAAGGGGAATAGAAGAGAAGATGACAAAGACAAGTTCTGATTTATTGCTCAGAGACAGGATATATTTTGTTAGGAAAAATAAAAAAGACTCTTTTTTAGGTACTTTTTTATGGCATCATCTATCATTAAGGAAAACCTTTACAGTCAAAAAGCTTATCTAAAAATATGATTATGCAAAAGCAAGATCTCATGTCATGAAAAACTTAGAAACACACAATTGTGAATTATTCATGGTGATATATGGAGTTTCTGGATCATTCATTTCCCAAACAATTTGTAGGTTTCCACTACTATTCTACTGCCAAGTAATAATGTATCAAGTATTTCAGATTTTATAAATTTGCATATATCTGACATACACAAACTTAGATACTAAAATAATAAACATTTATTTCTCACAAGTCAGTAGGGCCAAGAAATTATTCATACTGGACTTTACTACATAGTTTGCTAATCTCAGATAGCAAGTCAGCTGGCCCACAGATTGGCTAAGCTTTGTTGGCCCTGTGTGAAATGACTAAACTCTGCTCCTGTGTGTATCACCTCACCTCCAGGGTCAGTGGGTGGCTCAGACCTGCCCTCAAAACAATGAAAGCATTCAAAGACTAAGTGAAATAAAATAAGCAATAGTTTTTTAGAGAATTAGTGCATTCTCTTCTGCTTTCTTCTCTTGGCCAAATAAGTCACAACATAAACAGCGGGTAAGAACGGGAGAACTCTGGCCTGCTGCATGACAAAGGCATGGATATAGTATGAGGAAAGAATGCAGGACAATAATGCTATTTACTGTAGGACTCATCGTATCTAAATTGCCAAACACCTAGTCCCTCCATTAGCTGAAAAGATCTTCCTTGAGGACAATAACCATAGCTACTTATTATCACTTTATTTTTATAATCATTCCATAAAATATTAGCAACATCTTTGATATTTGTTTTATACATGACGATATCAAGACTTAAGAGGCTTAATGAATAAATTTTCAAAACTACTTAAAACCTTTCTATCACAGGGAAGTCCTGGAAATTGAATTTATAACACCAGTAACAACTAATTACTGTGCTGTAACTATTTCAGAAAAGAGCTCATTCCTTTTTAGTGGTTCAGATATTTTCCACATATTACTCTTATAATCATATAAAGCAAGAGATCCTGGCTTAGTTTATTGAAACTAGTACTTTTTTAAGCTGGACTTCAAAAAAAGAAATCAGTGTTTTGAATATAAGGCACTGTTTATGCCTTGCATTGATAGGTATCAGAGTTTGGGGACTATACATTTACCTTAAAGACTCAAAGAGGGATGGAATAAAATTTTAAGACCCAAACAAATTTTTCTTTTCTACTTATGCCATTTCTCTTCCTTCCTTATTTTGGAAAGCTGGGGACAGAGTACTTGTCCTGACAACCAATTTTTACTCCCTAATGTGAAACAGGCTCAGTTTTTTTGAGGATATTACATTGTAGGTGAGCAGTTGAAATGAGTATAGTAGCTGGTAGGTCTGGGATAGAGAGTTGAACATAGCTGTCTAGTAGAAGTGCTGGTGCGGCCTTCCTAGGAAAAGGCTAAGAAAGAATTGTTGGGAAAGTCAATTCTGCTTGAGGCAGAATTCCTGTGATCCACATGGCTTTATTTCCTAAGCCACTCTGAACATAACAAACTTTGGTATGAGCTCTTTCACCTATTATATATGGGACACAGAAAGATAGATCATGAATGTCTTTGCCTTCAAAGTGCTTTCAGAGTAGTGGGAAACATTGAGAAGAAAAGGTTAAGAAAAATGCCATAGAATAACATGGCTCTCATAACTGAGGGAGCAAGGAAGGCTCAGCTATTAACCTTGGAGTAGTGTCTCTAAATCTGGGAGCTGAAGTATTTAGTCAGGAAAAATTTCAAAAGAAAAAATATGCTCTCAGATATAAAAGAACCCAAATTCCTAAAGCGTGAGTATGAAAGTCAGATGGTTGGTATGAGGACAATGTTTATGATTTACTTCTCTAAAAAATTAGACTGCTTCAGTACTCTCTGAACCTCAGTATCTTCACCTGTAGAATATGAAGAATCCAAAGATGTGACAACTGTGCACTCAGGCAAGGTACATAAAGACACTTTATAGGTCACACAAGCACTATCTGTTCAGACATTCATTACTCTTAGTGATCTTGTTATTAGTCACTGAGTCTGTACCAAAGGCCAGTTAGAAACTGGGTATTCAATGATGAATAACACGCTGTTCCGCCTTCAAGGTGATCTCATGATAATAAGAATTCACACTTCTCTGGAGCACCTGACCTGCCACACCTTGCTGCAGGCAGATACCACATCACTTCCTCATAGCCACAAAAAAGCATGCACCATGATTGATGACTTTCCTTTTTGCAAATGTGAAACCACATCACAGAGGAGTCACAAAGCCTCTTCTCCCTGCAGGTAGATGGTGGTACCTAGATGTGATCCTTGTTCAGGTAGCTTCAGAGTCCAAACTTTCACCATGATCCTACACAGGGAATAAATGGATAAGAGGAAAATACCATAAGATGTCCTAAGTGCTTTGAGTGAGGGTGGGGAGAGTAGTTGACCACATCTTTTTAAGGAGATAGTCCCTGAGCCAAACAGTCAGTGAGGGATAAGGGTGCTCATCAGGAGGAGCCCGGGGGAATGGAGTCAACAGAGCTCTTGTTCTTCACTATAAGAGAAAGGGAATGATTGTGACTAGAGATATGAGCACAGCTGTGTCCTGCAGTCAATGTAAAGATCCTTGTTGGCTTTCGAGGAAGCAGAGAGTAGTTGCTCTGTCTGCAGTATGTAAGTTATCCTAGAGAGGAGTGTAGGAGGCAATTAAAGGATGAGAGGCAGTTGGAGGCCAGTAATCAGTTCGTTTGCTCTTTCTGATTTCTGAGAGTAAGTCAGACTATGTGAGAACAATGAAGATGGAGTAGTGGTGGAAGAAGTAGTAGAAGCATGGAAGATGCCAAGATCCCATTATGGCAGATTAGGAGGGCCAATGGTGGGCCCCAGGATCTGAGGAAGAAGACCTAGGAAGTACTAACATTTGAGGAAAGGCAGAGTAAGTTTTGAGTTGGAATAATTACCAATAGAATTAAAAGAGTGAAGCCAGCTCAAGAATTCAAGACGATAGAAGTGCCTAGGTTAAACTCATAGTATTTTTGCCAATGAGAGTTCTAAGTATTTAGATTTATGTTTAGGTATCTAAAGAAACTGCACTTTTCCTTGTGATTCAAGAAATCCTAGTTTTCTTTCTTACTTTTTCTAAGATTTTACACTTCACTTCCCCACTCATTTGGTACTGTTTAATTTCTCATTATCTCTGTCTGCCCAATACGGCTCTATGCATGCATAGACAAAATGGGATGAAGGAGGAAGTTCTGCTATTGGTATTTGTAATATGCTGAGTCTGGTGAATGAATCAGTAAACATCCCATCGCCTTCACCAATAATACAGAAAACCTCTGCAGCTCCTATTTATTGAGCACATATAATGTACCTGGTTTTTGTTATGAATCTTAGAAATAGACCCAGTAAACAGAGTAGCAATGGCTATCTGTATTTACAGAGGAAGAAACTGAGGCTTGGAGAAGACCACATCGCAAGTGATAAACTGTAAAGATATTGAGGAGGCGCTCTGGGCTGAGACACATAGCTGAGGAGCAGCAGCGGCTGCGAGAGCATGAAACCGAGTTGGGTGTACCATTGCCGGGATCACCACCATCGAGGCAGTGAAGCACAAGATTTAGGTTTTTGCAGCACCAAACCGATGTTGTGAAGGAGAGGGCTAAGCACCTCCAGTGGGCAGTGGAAGGAGAAAAGCAGGCCCGGGAACAGGCCAAGGCTGAGGTGCCATCCTTGAATCTAAGGATCCAGCTGAAGAGGAGTGTTCAAAAATGCCTGTTACTGCCTTGCAAAAGCTGGAGGAAGCTGAGAAAGCAGCTGATGAGAGTGAAAGAGGATTGAAGGTCATTGAAAACCGGGCCTTAAAATATGAAAAAAAAAAAAAATGAAACCAGGAAATTCAACTCAAAGAAGCTAAGTATACTGCAGATGAGGCATATTGGAAGTATTAAAAGGTGGCTCATACGTTGGTGATCATTGAGGATGACTTGGAACACACAGAGGAGCGGGCTGAGTTGGCAGAGTCCCGTTGCCGAGAGATGGATGAGCTAATGAGACTGATGGACCAGAACCTGAAATGTCTGAGTGCTGCCGAGGAAAAGTATTCTCAAAAAGATGATAAATATGAAGAAGATATAAAGATTCTTACTGATAAACTCAAAGAGGCAGAGACCCATGATGAATTTGCTGAGAGATCAGTAGCCAAGCTGGAAAATACCATTGATGATTTGGAAGATAAACTGAAATGCACCAATGAGGAGCACCTGTGAACTTAAAGGATGCTGGGCCAAACTCTGCTGGACCTGAATGAGATGTAGAGAGAGCCCTGAGTCCTGCCCTACCTTTGCTTCTCCCTCTAACCCTGAATCCACCTGAGGCCAGCTTACTGGAAGCTGACCTTTCTACAAGAGCTGACTTTTAACTGGAAGGCTGCTTTCTCCCTCACTGCCCTTCCAACACTCCCACCCACAAACCCAGCTATCTTTTAGGTCAAACTCTCTTTGCCTCTCTTTCAGAGATTCCTTTGCGAGAGAGGCAAAGCAACTAGGGAGAGAGGCAAGGCACCTTTCTGAACAACATTTAAGGGAATGTGAGCACAATGCGAAGTATCTTTAAAAGCATGTTGTCAAGGGCCGGGGCAGTGGCACAAGCAGTAAGGTGTCTGTCTTACGCATGCTAGCCTAAGTCAGACCGCAATTCGACCCCCCAGCGTCCCATATGGTCCCCCAATCCAAGAGCGATTTCTGAGCACATAGCTAGGTATAAGCCCTGAGCATCATTGGGTGTGACTGAAAAATCAGAAGAAAAATAATAAGCATGTTGTCAAATGTACACATTGTGAAATTTACCCTTTTATTGTTGTAGCAAGCCATTTGTAAGACATTCCAACTCATTCTATCTATAGTGTTGAGGCAGCACTCTAGTCCTTTCTTGTTTGGAAGGGAACTTTTTTAGCTGAATGTATTTTTCCCTCTCTTTAAAGAAGGGAAAGGACAAGGCCTGTCATACAGTGATATACACAACCCAGGGAAAGACTCGCTATGAGGAAACCTCAGTGTTCTGCACAAAGTTTAGCCCAGTGAAAGGAGTTTCCAAGAGGAGTTAGCCAAAAAAAGTGCTGCTCAGTTTTTCAGCTTTAAGGTATCGCTGGACAACTATTTATTTTTATTTTTTTAAATGTTTAAATAAGTGGCTCAAGGGGCCAGATTGATAATATTGTGGATAGAACACTTGCCTTGCATATGACTGATTTGGATTCAAACTTTTCACCCTTTTATGGTCCCCTGAGCACAGCTAGGTGTGGCTCAAGGGGGGGGGGGGGCGACAAGAAGTGACTCAAATTAAGATATTGAGACCAAATCCTTATTTCATTTCTCTTCACCTTCCCAGCAGAATGAATTGTGTCCTTTAGATTGAGGTGACCACTTACTTGCATTCTTGCTTCCTCGAAAGGAAAGAAAAATGTCCTTTTCCCCACTGAAGTTAGCCATATGAAACTCATCTCAGAGCTCTTTCCTGGATCCAAAGCTGCTGTCTCTGAACATAGCATCTTATTGTGCTCTGTATCGGTTAGTGCTAGAGAGATCTTGAGTAGCTTATGTACAAAACTTTTTATATTATTCCAAAACTTTGGTTCTCTAGAGTTGGAGCACAGTGATCATCCGATCATGGATAGCAGTGTGGTCTTTGAAAATTTTCTTAACCTATCCCATTCTACCTTTTTAGTAAGGTTCTGCAAGGTCAGTGTGCCTCACTAACAAATTTATTGGCTTAAAATGCCCTCTCCTTTTGGTGATTGGGAGAAAGAGGAACCATTAGTGCAACTGTTTTGATACTGAAAATTGACATATCTTTTTGAAATAAAGAACAAGTCCCTCCAGAAAAAAAAAAAAACCTTTTTCCAGAAAAAAAATTTTTTTAAATAAAATTAAAAAAAAAAGATTCTGTGTACTACCTACCCATCAAGGGGGAAAGCCTCTGGTAGACTTTTAAAATGTTTTAGCACTTAAAAAGACTTTTTATGTGAAAAGTGATGGGAAGAGAAGTTATGTGTATGTAAGGGAGTGAAAAACAGTTAAAGAAACGGAAATGGTAGAAGATAGTAAAGGCAGGATACAATTATTCCTAATCCCCATGTTACATGTTTCTACCTATCCCCTCTGGTATTCAGTCCCACACAATCACTTTCAGAAACAGAAATGTATCCAAATGATTGCTCTTGATTGCCAGAGAGATTTATCCAAAGAAGGAGAACATGCTGGCTCCACTTTCCTTCAGGAACACAGTTGCAACTCCTTTGCTCACTGAATAATACATTGTACTCAAGTCCAAACTACAAGCCAAGCCCTAGATGAGGTCCTAGAGATATTGTAGCAAACATCAACAACTATACCAGTATGTGGGAGTGAGCAGAAAGCTCCACTCTTGAGTTATCTCTCTTTGTGGGACATCTGCAGGATGAGTAGTATCTGAGGAATTAGAGGGCCTTTAGGACAGTTCCAGTAAGTGCCATATGTGCCAATCTGTTCTCACATTGGATTTGCATCATTTTTAGCTTCCTCTGGCTTTAAAACTCCTGCCTGACTCAACCTATGTAGCAGAGCATTTCTGTGTACATTTAGCAGGTTATCTGTAGGGATAGGAGTTAGCAGGAATCCAGCTTGGATTCCCTCTAGTCTAAATTCAATTCAGGAAGTTTAATAGTTGTTTAGTTGTGTTCTTGTCTTCTGCACAAAATAGATATGTAATGAAATAACATTAGCACATAGGAATAAGTGTGATAATGTTAGCACATATTACCTAACATTAGTTAATGTTTATAAGACCTCAGGACCCTTTAGTTCTGTCCACCACTGCCCATATAATCACAATGCACTTTGTGTTTTTTTTTTTTTTTTGAGAAAAATAGTGCAGGAAAGAGATTAGAGGTGAATGATTCAAGCATATCACTTAAGGTGGGTTTTTTTTTGGGGGGGGAGTAGGCATATTCAGTGATGCTCTGGGATTGTGAGGCACTAAAAATCAAACCTGGGTCTTCCATTGGCAAAGCATATATTGACACTTTTTAAACATTTCCCTAGCCTTCACTTAAGGGTTATTTTTTTTTCTTAGCAACCAGCAAAATTATATAAACACTATGAGTTTAGGGAAATATATAACTTACTTGTCCATGAGTAGAGATGCTTATGCCAGTGCAAGGTTAATGTTGTCTTTAATCAAGGTGGAGTAGATGGCTATAGAAGGAAGGTAAAGAACACAATCATCCTTAACTTTAGTTAATTATGCCTTCATATTCTGTGACATGGTAGACTCTTATTTGCTTAAAGCAGTGCTTTATCAAGTACACATATCAAGTGCCTGGCATAGAATTCAATGAAAATTCAAATGGTTAATATGTGGGAACTTTAGTTTTTGAACGGTGGAATGATCACCTGGCTCAAAAGGAACCTGAGAGAATTTAAGTTAACATAGACAATTATTCCTCACCTAGACTTGTACCTGCCTGCAGTTTATCTCCCATATTTCTGTATGAGTCACCAGTTTCAGTCATTCCTTATCTGTTCTTCTAATATTTCTCTATACAAACACAGGCATGTATGGGATTTTTTTTTCCAGAGGCATTCTCAGTATCCATAGAGATGAGCATGTGTTTTTTTTTTCTCCTTTGATCTTAGTGAACCATCTTTACATTCTTAGAATAAGCTGAAATATTCTTAGAATAAGCTGGTAGTGAAGTATAATTCTTTCAATATGCTGCTATATTCTGATTGCTACTATTTCATTTAGGATTTACGTATTGATATTTGCATCTAAGATTCACTTAACATTTGAGAATATAACCTTTGTTATCAAGGCTAAGAGAATTTAGAAGAATGGAGAGATAGCTCAGGAGGCTGAGCATATGCCAAGCATGCTTTGCATGTGTGGGACCCAGGTTCAATTTTCAGCACTGCATGGTTGTCAGAGCACCAAGGGAAACAACTCCTAAGCACAGAGCATGAAATGGCCCCAAAACAGCTAAATGTGTCCCCCAAAGAAACCAGCAACCAAAGTAATTTAAAAGTTATTTTTGTCTATAGTCTAGAAAAGCTTAATTAGTGTTGGTTTTATAGCTAATTTTATTTTGATAAGTTTATCTGGAAAGCTTCAATTCCTGGCACTGAGTAAAACTAAATTTCTTAACTTTTTCTATAAAATATTCTATAAAAATGAGACTATTTGTGTTGGGAAACTGATCTCCAAAATTGCTATGAATTTCATATTTGCAAATCTAAAGTTATGCAAAGTAATATAAAATTTTGTTGCGTTATTTTCTTATTTCAATATTATTTTTATTGTCATTTATCTTTTATATATGTTTTTCTGGGATGTAGTATATGGGTAAAGGCATATGTGGTAGCCTCAGTTGAACCCCTGGCATAAAAAAGTTGACCAACTATCACTAGGTACAACCCGGCAGCCTCTGGAAAACAGTTGGAGTGACCCAGATAATCCTAGCACCTCTGGTTTGAGAAGCATTGCATCCTCAGGCCCTTGAATCTCCAGTCTGGTTGGCCCAGAATCATGAAGAAAGGTCCAAGGAATCACTGAGTATTTCTTGGGAAGCCTCACCAAAAAAGTTAAAATTAAAAAGACATAACATATTTTTCTTTAATTTTCTCAATAAAATAGGAAACTTTTTAATTAATCATTTCTTTTTTTTTAAACCAGTGAACTTTTTTATTTCTTTTCTTTTTTTGGAAATCTATATTTGATTTTATTTTTTAATTTTTTCTTTATTTAAGCACCGTGATTACATACATGATTGTAGCTGGGTTTCAGTCATAAAAAGAACACCCCCCTTCACCAGTGCAACCTTTCCATCACCACCAATGCCACGTCCCACGTTCCCCACCCTTGCCTGCATTTGAGACAGGAATTCTACTTCTCTCACTCATTAAATAATCATGATAGGTAGTGTAGTCATCTCTCTAACTAAACTCACCACTCTGTGGTAAGCTTCACATTGAGAGCCAGTCCTTCCAGCCCTCATCTCTTTTGTCTCTGGGCATTATTACAATAATGTCTTAGTTTCTCTTAAAACCCATAGATGAGTGAAACCATTCTATGTTTATCTCTCTCCCCTGACTTATTTCACTCAGCATAATAGATTTTATGTATAGGAAATTTTCATGACTTCATATTTCCTAACAGCTACATAATTAACATTTTTTATTTTGTTTTGGTTTTTTGGGTCACATTCGGTGGCACTCAGGGGTTACTCCTGGCTCTATGCTCAGAAATTGTTCCTGGTTGGCTCAGTGCACTATATGGGATGCTGGGATTCAAACCATCGTCCATCCTGGATAGGCTGCATGCAAGGCAAACGCTCTACCACTGTGCTATCTCTCTGGCTCCAATTAACTATTTCTTAACTTGCTACTTTGTTCTACCTTCTTACCTAAGTCATTTATTCCTTTTATTTATTTATTTATTTATTTATTTATTTATTTATTTTTGTTGTTGTTGTGAACGGTGGTCACATACTTGTGATGCAGAAGGTCACACTGAACTTCAGTGTCAGGAAATACTTGGTGAAGGGTTGGTACCCAGGATAAAACCCAGGACCTCAATTATGCAAGTAATGAATTATGAACCAGAGAGATAATATAGGAATAGTATGACTACTTGTAGCAGACATTGGTTCAAATCCCTGCACAGCTTAGGTCCTCCAAGTTCTGCAAAGAGTGAGTCCTGAATACTAGAGAGAGTCCCCCCCCCCCCAAAAAAAAACCAAATAAGTAAACAGACAAAAGATATTATCTCAGCACTATCTCTGTTTGAGCATTATCTCTAAATCATGGCCTTCTATGGCCACACTACCCTCATTGTGTCATTCATCCATTACCTTATGATGCCACACCTAAATCATCTCTCCTACTACTTTACATTTGGTTTATTTTGTTTTTCTCTTTTCTAATTTTCTGAGTAAATTCCTTCAATATTATCTGTCTATATTTATGTAATAAGGCATATATAGGTTGTTTTATATAGGTCCTATTTCAATACTTTCCTCTAGATTCATAATTCTTATATGGTATTTTGTCATTTTTTGTTCAGAAATACTACAGTTTCACCTTGTACTTTTCCTCTAACCCAAAAGTTTCTTAAATGAAAATTCATTCAAATTTTCTGATTTTGTATTGAATTTATATTTTATTTTCATAATGAACAGAAAATAAAGCCTGGGCCGGAGAGATAGCATAGAGGTAGGGCATTTGCCTTGCATGCAGAAGGACGGTGGTTCAAATTCCGGCATCCCATATGGCCCGAGCCTGCCAGGAGTGATTTCTGAGTGCAGCACTAGGAGTAACCCCTGAGTGTTGCCAGGTGTGACACCCCCCCAAAAAAAAAAAACAGACAAAAATAAAAAAAAGGAAAAGCCTATTATTTCTGCTTTTTGAAACTTATGGTGAAGTTTTTCTCAGAAGCAGCCAATGATAAAGTCAGTTATTGTACTGTTCCATGGCCCTTGTAGCAAAAAAATATTTTATGCCTTTAGGGCTCCAAGTTAGGTATGTGTTCAATACCTCTACCTAATGATTGCGTTATGTATGTCTGCTGTGCCTTGTGTTCAATCTTGTTCCAGTTTATCTGAGAATGTTTCTTTTCTTACTGAACACATATAAAGATGGAGAAGTCACTTTTAGTGAAAAGTGAAATGCAGAGAAATCATTAAGCCAGTTGACATATATAAATTAAATCACAGTCAATCAAAATTTTACTCATGCCCTAAAGAAAAGACTTCTCAAATTGGCCAGTCTATTATTTTAAATTTTTTATTATGATTACTTAAAGTGAAAAAGAATTAACCTTCTAGTTCCTTCTATTTTAATTAAGTTCCTATTTTAATTAAGTTCCTTCTATTTGGGGGGGGGAATGGGGCCACATCCGGTGACGATCAGGGATTACTCCTGAATATGTGCTCAAAAATCGCTCCTGGCTTGGGGGACCATATGGGACGCTGGGAAATTGAACCGTGGTCCGTCCTAAGCTAGTGCAGGCAAGGCAGGCACCTTACCTCTAGTACCACCACTTCAGCCCCCCTTCTATTTTTTATATAAAAGTTTTCTTTCAAGCTAGCTATAGAACCAAGTATTTGGTGAGTTAGACAAGGGCTTAACCAAAAATTGTTAAACTTTTGGGTGGTAATAGTCCTAATATTAACATGTTAATTCCTACTATGAACAAATCTCTTTTCTGGGCACATTAAATACCTATGAAATATTTAATTCTGACATTCACTCATAATGTCATTTAATAACAAAAAGCAAGTGGAGGTGAAACAACTTGCTCCAGGTTAAACTGTTAGTGAGTGATAGGCCCCAACTTTTGTCACATATGATCTATTGCTACTTTAAAGGCCAGTTCATCTAGGGGCTGTCATTTACAGATGATAAAAAAAAGACTTGAAGTTGGGTGGCCAATCATTGTTTGAATTTACAGGCTTAAACGTCTAAAAAATTTAGGTTTAAGACTCTAAATTCACTTAAAATTTTTAAATTTTACATTAAGCCCAATGGTTTATGATTCAGTTTATGATACTGAAATGGTAGAATTTCTTGCTTGAAATGAAAACTATAAATACTAAGAAATAAATTGGTATTTCTGCCCAAGAAAGTAGGTTTTATACACGCACCCCCAAAGTGGTAGATGCTGGAAGAATTCAGGTAGCAGTAGTAGCTCCAGGTGCAATTGGAGGCACTTTGTTTGCTTAAAGAAGTTAGATTTCCGGGGAATGGTACTGAGTAAAATTTAGATATATAAGTGAATGTCAGAATTAAAAATTTAATATATATTTAAAGATATTTAATGTGAATAGAAAAGAGATTAGTTCATAGTAGAAGTTAATGCAAATCAAAACAACAATGTGGTATCATCTCACACCACAAAGGCTAGCACACATCACAAAGAAAAATACAAGATCAGTGCTGGCAGGGAAATATGGAGAAAGAAACTCATTCACTGCTGGGAGAAATGCTATCTAGTCTAGTCTAGTCTTTATGAAAAACAATATGGAAATTTCCGTTCTTTGAGAAAGTGTTCTTGAGAAGGTTCATTTCTTCTCCCCATTTTTTTTGATGGGGTTAGTTTTTTTTTTTCTTGCTAAGTTCTGTCAGTACTTTGTCTATTTTCGATGTTAGCCCCTTATCTGATGGGCATCGGATGAATAGTTTCTCCCAATCTGTGGGTGGCTTTTGTATCATTCTAGGCACTATTTCCTTTAAGCCTAATATAGTCACATCTGTTTATCTCTGATTCCACTTGTTTGGAGAGTGCTGTGTCCTCTTTGAAGATGACTTTAGTCTCAATGTAATGGAGTGTTTTACCTATGTGTTGTTCTATATACCTTATGATTTTAGGTCTGATATCAGGGTCTTTAATCCATTTGAATTTGACCTTTGTGCATGGTGTTAGATGGAGGTCTGGGTTTTTTTTTTCAAGTGGCTAACCAATTGTGCCAACACCACTTGTTGAAGAGGCTTTCCTTGCTCAAGTTTGGATTTACTTCCCCTTTATCAAAGATTAATTGATTGTATGTCTGGGGAGCATTCTCTGAATAATCAAGTCTATTCCACTGATCTGAGGATCTGTCTTTATTCTAATAACATATTATTTTAATCACTATTGCTTTGTAATACAATTTAAAA
This sequence comes from Suncus etruscus, assembly GCF_024139225.1. Lineage (NCBI taxonomy): Eukaryota > Metazoa > Chordata > Mammalia > Eulipotyphla > Soricidae > Suncus > Suncus etruscus. The sequence continues at coordinate 62,028,013 of NC_064852.1, read as the reverse complement.
TTGGGGAAAGTAATGCCTCCCATATTCCTTTTTTTAGGTATTGCTTTAGTTATTCATGGGTGTTTATTGTTCCAAATGAATTTCAGGATTGCTTGATCTACTTCTTTGAAGATTGTCATGGGTACCTTTAGAGGGATTGCATTAAATCTGTACAATGCTTTGGGAGTATTGTCATTTTAATGTTATTAACCCTGCCAACTCATGATCAGGCTATGAGCATCCATCTTCTGTGTCCTCTTATTTTTTGAAGCAGGCTTTTATAGTTTTCTTTATACAGGCCCTTCACCTATTTAGTTGACTCCAAGATATTTGAGTTTGTGTGGTACTAATGTGAATGGGAATGTTTTTTAATGTCCTTTTCTTCTCTATTATTATTATTATTAGTGTATAGAAGGCCATTGATTTTTGTGTGTTAATTTTGTAGCCAACCACTTTGCTATATGAATCTATTGTTTCTAGAAGTAATTTAGCACAATTTAGGGTTTTATAAATATAGTATATCATCTACAAACAGTGAAAGCTTGACTTCTTCCTTTCCTATCTGGATGCCCTTGATATATATATATATATATATATATATATATATATATATATATATATATATATTTTTTGCCTAATCACTATAGTAAGTACTTCAAGTACTATGTTGAATAAGAGTGGTGAAAGAGGGCAGCCTTGTCTTGTGTCAGACTTTAGAGGGAAGGATTTTAGTTTATCTGCATTGAGAATAATATTTGACATTGGCTTGTGGTAGGTGGCCTTGGCTATATTGAGAAAAGTTCCTGTCATTCCCATCTTGATGAAAGTTTTTACCAAGAAAGGGTGTTGGAAAAAATAAATTAAAAAAAAAAGAATGGGCGTTGGGCCTTATCAAATGCTTTCTCTGCATCTATTGATATGATCATATAATTTTTACTTTTCTTTTCGTTGGTATGGTGTATTATGTTGATTGATTTATGGATGTTAAACCATTCTTGTATTCCTGGGACGAAACCTACTTGGTTGTGGTGAATGACCTTCTTGATGAGGCATTGGTTCCTATTTGCCAGAATTTACTTGATGATCTTTGCATCTGTGTTTATCAGGGATATTAATCTGTAATTTTCTTTTTTGGCAGCATCTCTGTCTGATTTTGGTATCAAAGTGATGTTAGCTTCATAAAAACTATTTGGAAGTGTTTTTGTTTCTTCAATTTTATAAAAGAGCCTAAAAAAAGATTGGTAGCAGTTCCTCTCGAATGGTTTGAAAGAATTCATTAGTGAACCCATCTGGGCCTGGGCTTTTGTTTTTGGGAAGACTTTTGGTTACCATTTTAATTTACTCAATAGTGATGGGGTAGCGGCTAGAGATATAGCATGGAGTAGTGTTTGCCTTGCATTCAAAAGGACAGTGGTTCAAATCTCGGCATCCCATATGGTCCCCTGAGCCTGCCAGCAGCGATTTCTGAGCATAAAGCCAGGAGTAACCCCTGAGCGCTGCCAGGTGTGACCCAAAAACCAAAAAGTGATGAAGCTGTTTAGATGATGTTTACATCATCTTTATTCAACCATGAAAAATTATAAGAGTCTAAGAATTTATCCACTTCTTCCAGGTTCTCATGTTTTGTGGCATATAGTTTCTCAAAGTAGTCTCAGATTACCCTTTGGATCGCTGCAATATCTATAGTGCTCTCCTTTTTATTTCTAATCCGGTTTATCAAGTTTCTATTTCTTTGTGAGTTTTGCCAGTGGTTTAACAATCTTGATTATTTTTTCAATGAACCAACTTTTGCTTTTGTTGATCTTTCATATTGTTTTATGAATTTCCACTTCATTGATTTCTGCTCTAAGCTTTGTTAGCTTTGTTATTTCTTTCTTCCTATCTATTTTTAGTTCATTTTGCTGATCATTTTTTTAATTTTATAAGCTGTGTTATTAAGATATTTATGTAGGCCCTTCTTCCTTTCTGATGTGTGCTTGCAAAGTTATAAATTTTCCTCTCAGTACCGCTTTTTCTGTGTTCCATAAATTCTGATAATTTGTGTCTTCATTGTCATTTGTTTCCAGGAATATCTTGATGTGCCCTTTGATTTCATCTCTTATCCACTGGTTGTTTAGTAGTAAGATGTTTAATTTCCAGGTGTTAAAGTTTTTCTTCTGGGCTCCAGGTGTACTAGTTTGTCCAACCCCTGAGTCATTCTCTGTGGTCCCAGTAAAAAAAAATATTGTTTTGCACAATCACTCTACTATTGGTGTCAGGTTTCTGTAGTTAAAGATCCTGGATTCTGTGCATATCCTACATTGAAGTCAGGATGATGTGGAGCACCCTCTAGTTTCACCTTAGAATTAGAGAGCAATGTGGAGAGCCCTTCCCTGAAAGCTGGTTGTTGTTGCTGTTAAGTCTTCTGGGTGTTAAGGGAACCCTCTTTGGAGTAAGTTGATGCCAGGGGAGGAGTAGGGTCTTCCCTAGTAGAGGATTGCTTCTGGGTGATGTTATAGTCAGCTGTGGTTGTTTTGTAGATGGTATCCTTTGAATGGACAATGCCAGTATGTAAGGCCCTGCTGCATTACAAGGTTTGTGTGTTCATATCTCTATTACATAAAAACTTATTTGTATGTGTAATATTTTCCCATTTTATTATGCCTATGCAAAAGAGGAACGATGCCACAAGGTATTATTGGTGCATATGGGGATTGAAGGAACAAGTCCAACAATCCCCATAATATAAGCTCTCAACTGAGGGACTCTTCTACCGGAATTTGGTATTGAACCAATCACAAAGAAAAGAACAAAACAGTGGGGGAACTTGTCACTACATCAGAGAATATTCTGTAAGGATCATTGCTGTTTTGGAAATACATATGAAATATTCAAAGGCTATATACATGTCCCTTTTATGTCTTTTGAAGTAGTTGGGGGATGTTAAGTCTGGTGCATCACTTTGGTCTGTGATTAGGCCTGTGCAGTCTGATAAATGGCTCGTAATAGTACCGTATTAGGAAAATTTCTTGAGGCGAGACTTCTCAGAAATTGAGTCTCTTAGCAAGCAAAGGTCCACAATGAAGGAAGGAGAAGGAAATGAAGCCTTTGAGAGTAGAATAATAGCAATAGTGTACTGGAATCTTCTCAGGCTGAAAGTCTATCTTATCACTTTAGGGTGCTGTTTGGCAGCTGGTTTTGTGTGGGGATAATGCTCTGCTTCTTGAGGAGTCAAGAACTGAGGGTAAAGGGGGTTAAATGTGGGGTAATGGTGGTTTGGGGTGAGGGAGTAAAGGACTAGAAATGAGGTTGTAGTGCGCTGGACTAAGAGGGGAAGGACAGAATACACCATGGACATTCTGCATTTTAAAAACATACATTAATCCCTAGTAAATCCAACTAACTATACTATACTATACTATACTATAGATAGTTATATATAAATATAGATAGTAGATATCATCCCTGCACGGTTTTGAAAATGAGTAATAGTGAGAAAAAATGTTGCCAGTGACTGTCCCCATCCCACCTCACTGGCCCCCTAGGCAGACACCCAGGTAAGGCCCTGGAGTCTGGGAGGAAGAAGAGGGAAAACAACTGGGGGTCACCCGAGCCCTGCAGCACCTCCTAAGAAGAGCCTTTGACATGTGGCCTCCCCACATGCCATGCCACAAAAACTGGCTTCCAGAACAGAAGGCTCCATATAGAATCAGAAGCTAGGAATTTGCCAGCCTCCTCTCCCCCTCCCATCTCACCCCCTTGTGCTGGGTGAGGGTTGGGGAAGGCCTGGGGTCCCCTATAGACTACTCCTTGGCACCCACCTCGCTGGCCCCCTGAGCATGCACACAGGGAAGGCCCTGGCGGGACTCCAATAATTCTTATTTTGTTACTGTTAAGATTATCAAAGAGTTCTTCTATATTCATCTGTTCACATTCTTTGAGTCATTTTTCCATCGTCTGATCATCTGCTTTAAGGCTTTTTTCTAGTCTCTTCTGCTGTATAGAGTTATTATGCACCTCATCTTCCAGCTCACTGATTCTATCCTCAGCTGCTGTTACCTTGTTGGAGAGACTTTCCATTGAGTTTGTTATTTTGTCTACTGAGTCAGACCTGTTATTTCAGTTTGGAGTTTTCTCATTTATATATTTATATCCTCTTAATTCATTTTTGTGCTTTATTCAACTCATTCTCTGCTTTCTTTGAGCTCTTTAAACATCCTCCATATTTTTTCTCTAAATTCCACATCTGAGAGACTAGGTGATTGGTAGTTTTTGGTTTATCAGAGTTGCCATCTTCATTCTCTATGCCTGGTGTTGTTCTGCATTGTTTCCCCATTGTCACACTTGTAGTGTGGATTTTTCTACATGTTGTGGTGTTCATTGGCTAGAAGAAGTGCACAGCCACAAAATGAAGCTCCTCTGGCTCCACCCTTTGTGAGCGGGATTGCTCACCTCCAAAGAAGAAGCACCCTCAGAGAAAAATAGTGGAGAGATCAAATCCCAGGCTGCAGGACAGCAGAAAGAAGGCCCAAGACATCTGCCGTGCATCTGCCATGTTTCAGCTCAAACAACAGAAACCAGCTTTACTGTCTATGGGCGGAACTACTCAACTACAAAGAAAAAGAGCCCTCAGGGAACAATGGCAGAGAGGATCAAAATCCCAGGCCACAGGAAAGAAGAGAGAAGGCCCAAGATGTCTGCCATGTTTCAAGTCAAACAGCAGAAACCAGCTTTACTGTCTGTGGGCAGGACTGCTCAACTCCAAAGAAGAAGAGCCTCAGGGAACAAATGGTAGAGAGGATCAAAATCCAGGCTGCAAGACAGCAGAGAGAAAGCCTAAGACATCTGATATGTGTCAGGTCAAACAGCAGAAACCCTATTACACCCATTTTAGTTTTAAGAAGGTAAAAGAGGAAGTCCCTCCCGCCCGCCCCGACCGAGCGAACGCCGGCCTCCCTGCGGCTGGGGTTCCCTTGCCCTGGGAAGGTAAGGAAGTCCCTCCCGCCCGCCCCGACCGAGCGAACGCCGGCCTCCCTGCGGCTGGGGTTCCCTTGCCCTGGGAAGGTAAGGAAGTCCCTCCCGCCCGCCCCGACCGCGCGAACGCCGGCCTCCCTGCGGCTGGGGTTCCCTTGCCCTGGGAAGGTAAGGAAGTCCCTCCCGCCCGCCCTGACAGTGCGAACGCCTGCCTTCCTCCGGCTGGGGTTCCCTTGCCCCGGGAAAGTAAGGAAGTCCCTCCCACCCGTCCCGATCGCGCGACCGGCTGCCAGCCTCCTGCTGGGGTTCCCTTGCCCTAGGAAAGTAAGGAAGTCCCTTCCGCCTGCCCCGACCCTGCGACCGGCTGCCTTCCTCCTGCTGGGGCTCCCTTGCCCCCGGGAAGGTAAGGAAGTCCCTCCCGCCTTCCCCGACCACGCCAACGACTCCCTTCCTCCTGCGGGGGTTCCCTTGCCCCAGGGAAGGTAAGAAAATCCCACCCACCCGCCCCAACCGTGGGACCGGCTGTCTGCCTCCTGCTGGGGTTCCCTTGCTCCCGGGAGGGTAAGGAAGTCTCTCCCGCCCGCCCCGACCGTGCGACCGGCTGCCTTCCTCCTGCTGGGGGTCCTTTGCCCACAGGAAGGTAGGGAAGTTCTGCTCACCCACGCGGACAGCGTGAACGTGCCCGCCCCCCGTCGGGTATTTCCTGCCTCCCAGAAATAGCTGACAACAATAGGGCAAAGCAACGAATCAGGCCACAAAAAGAGCACAAGAGGAGCCAAACCGGGGCAAGCCCACCCAACAGTACCACTAGATCCACCCTCAGGGAGGGGACCCATTCCCACACCACAGGGGATCAAAACAGACTGAAATTGGAAGAAACAGCTCTCCAAAGCACACCAATAAACACAAGGAAATATGGGTAAATCAAAGAGAACCCTAAGATCTGAAGATATAGAGACAAACCCTAACAAATTTCCAAGTCCGCCAAAACGCACAGATTTGTGGGAAAGTGACCTAAAAGCAGCAATGAGGAAGGAAACACAAGAACTAATAAAAGAAATGAGAGAAACTTTAGCTACTGAGTATAAGATATCTATGGAGGAACGAATCACCCAAATTAAAGAAGAAATGTTAAAGAGTATGAGAGAGTACATTCAAAAAGAAGTGAAGGAATTAACAGACAAAGTAACAAGCCTTACTAGCAGAAACACAGAGTTGGAGAAACACATCGAAGAACTCGAAGGAAAACTGCAAACAAAAAATGACCAAGAAACCAACAAAGAAATAAAAGGCAAAACACTGGAAGGAAAAGTCCAGTACCTAATGAACAAGGACAAAAGAAACAATCTAAGAATCGTGGGTATACCAGAAGGGGAGGAAATAGGGAAAGGGGAAGAACAAGTAGTCAGAGAGATAATAGCAGAGAACTTCCCCACCCTTTGGAATGAAACTTCAGGGCAATTCCAGGAAATCAAGAGAGTTCCTAGTAAGATAGATCCTAATAAACCTACACCAAGACATATAGTAATCCAAATGGCAAAAAACAAAGAGAAAGAGGAACTTCTTAAGGCAATAAGAGAGAAAAAAAACCTCAAGTACAAAGGTAGGGACATAAGAATCAAACCAGATCTCCCAATCGAAATAATTCAAGCAAGGAGACAGTGGAATGACATATTTAAACGACTGAATGAAAGAAACTTCCAACCTAGAGTCCAATACCCGGCAAAATTATCATTCATATGGGAGAACAGACTGAAAACATTTTCAAACAAGACCGAACTAGAGCTATTTGTGCAAACAAAGCCGATCCTAAACGACCTACTCAGAGATGAACTACACAATCCAAACCCCCGATTGTAACAAAAGCCACCCTACACAACACAACTGCACAACAGTCCTCTCTCTCAATAATCTCCCTAAATGTTAATGGACTAAACTCTCCAATTAAAAGACACATAGTAGAGAACTGGATTAGGAAAAATAAACCGGACTTCTGTTGCCTACAAGAAACACACCTACAGCTACAGGACAAGCATAGGCTTAGAATCAAAGGATGGAAAGTAATTATTCAGGCCAATGGAAAACAAAAAAGAGCAGGGACAGCCATTCTTATATCAGACCAAATTGCATTCAACCTCAAGAAAGTGGTCAGAGATAAAGAGGGTCACTACATACTGATCAGGGGAACATTAGATCAAGAAACACTAACCCTGGTCAATATCTATGCACCCAATGTAGAGTCAGCAAAATATGTGAGGCAACTGCTCGTAAACCTGGAGAAACACATGAAGGGAAATGTGATAGTAGTAGGGGACCTCAATACTCCACTATCACCACTGGACAGATCCACCAAACAGAAAAATAGCAAAGAAATAAGAGCTCTAAATGAAAAATTAGAAGATTTGGGGCTAAAAGACTTATATAGAGCCCTCCATCCCCAGAAAGCAGAATACACATTCTTCTCGAGCCCACATGGAACCTTCTCCAGAATAGACCATGTCTTGGGATACAAAACCAACCTATATAAGACCACAAAGGTAAGGATCATTAGAAGTACCCTCTCAGATCACTATGCAACAGAACTCAAAATCGATGTCAAGAAGAAAAAATGGAGAAAAACCAATACCTGGAGATTAAACAACATGCTGCTCAACAACAGCTGGATCAAAGAACAACTCAAGGAAGAAATAAAAAGATTCCTTGAGACAAATGACAATGAAGAGACATGTCAAAATTTATGGGACACAGCAAAAGCAGTAATTAGGGGGAAACTCATAGCGATACAGGCCTATGTCAAGAAACAAGAAAATAACAAAACCAACAGTTTAAAAGATCACCTCAAAGAATTGGAACAACAGCAACAGAGAAATCCAACCACAACCAGAAGGCAAGAAATAATAAAAACCAGAGCAGAAATAAACAACATAGAAACTAAAAAAACAATACAAAAAATCAATGAAACCAGGAGTTGGTTTTTCGAAAAAAATAAACAAGATAGACAAACCACTGGCAAAACTCACCAAAAAGAAGAGGGAAAATACCCAAATCAGTAGGATCACAAATGAAAGGGGAGAGATTACAACAGAACCTCAAGAAATACAACATATCATAAGATCATATTATGAACAACTATACTCAGCTAAGATAGAGAACCCAGAAGAAATTGACAGATTCTTGGACAAACACCCTCTTCCAAGACTGGAAAAGGAAGAACTAGAAAGCCTAAACAGACCAATCACATCAGAGGAAATTGAAGATGTAATTAAAAAACTCCCTAAGAACAAAAGCCCAGGCCCAGATGGATTTACAGGTGAATTCTACCAAACATTCCGGGAAGATTTACTACCACTTTTCCATAGGCTCTTCCAAGCCATAGAAAAAACAGGAATCCTCCCTAACTCCTTCTATGAGGCAAATATCACACTCATTCCCAAAGATGGCAAAGATACCACCAAGAAAGAAAACTACAGACCAATCTCACTAATGAACATAGATGCAAAGATACTCAACAAAATATTAGCAAACCGAATCCAGCACTTCATCAAAAAGATCATACATCATGACCAAGTGGGATTTATACCAGGAATGCAAGGTTGGTTCAACATACGCAAATCAATCAACATTATACATCACATCAACAACAAGAAAAACAAAAACCACATGATCATATCAATCGATGCAGAGAAGGCATTTGACAAGATCCAACACCCTTTCATGTTAACGACACTCAGCAAAATAGGGTTAGAAGGAACCTTCCTCAAGATAGTCACAGCTATCTATGAAAAGCCTACAGCCAACATTATACTTAATGGCGAGAAACTAGAAGCATTTCCATTAAGGTCAGGAACTAGACAAGGCTGTCCACTCTCTCCACTCTTATTCAATATAACCCTAGAAGTCCTAGCAATAGCAATCCGACAAGAGAAGGGAATCAAAGGAATCCAAATTGGGAAAGAGGAACACAAGCTATCTCTATTTGCAGATGATATGATGATATACATCGAAAATCCTAAAGAGTCCACAGTAAAACTCCTAGAAACAATTAACCAATACAGCAAAGTGGCTGGATACAAAGTCAATACACAAAAGACAGTAGCATTTCTATATACAAACAACGAAATCGAGGAGAGAGAGATTAAAAACACAATACCATTTAAAATAGTATCAAAAAATATCAGGTACCTAGGAATCAACCTTACAAGGGAAGTGAAAGACCTATACCAGGGAAACTTCAAAATGCTTCAGAAAGAAATTGAAGACGATCTAAAGAATTGGAAAAACATCCCATGCTCATGGATAGGTAGAATTAACATAGTCAAAATGACTATCCTACCCAAACTACTATATAGATTTAATGCAATCCCTATCCAAATCCAGACACCATTCTTTAAAGAAATAGAACAATCAATCATAAAATTTATCTGGAACCACCAAAGACCCAGGATAGCCAAAAACATACTGAAAAACAAAAAGCTGGGAGGCATCTCCTTACCTAACTTGAAACTATACTATAAAGCCATAGTAGTCAAAACAGCATGGTACTGGAACAGAGACAGGACTTCAGACCAGTGGGTCAGAACAGAATTCCCAGACATAAACCCCAAGATATACAGCCAACTAATATTTGATAAAAGAGGTAAGAACCTGAAATGGAACAAAGGAAGTCTATTCAACAAATGGTGTTGGTACAACTGGAAAACCACATGTACGAAAGTGAAGATTGACCCATACCTCACCCCTTATACAAAAGTTAACTCAAAATGGATCAAAGACCTTGAAATCAGACCTGAATCTATAAAGTTTATCGAGAATAAAATAGGTAGAACACTCGAAGACCTATACATCAAAAAGGTCTTTGAGAATGGAGCACCAATGGCAAGAACATTAGCATCAAATATAAACAAATGGGACTACATTAAACTTAAAAGCTTCTGCATGGCAAAAGAAACCCTACTTAATGCAAGAAGACAGTTAACAGAATGGGAAAAAATCTTTTCACTCGACATATCAGATAAAGGGCTGATATCTAGAACATACAAAGCACTCAGAAAGCTGAGCCCCCCAAAACCAAATAAAGCCATAAAAAAATGGGGAGATGAAATGAATAGACACTTCTCTGAGGAAGACAGAAGGATGGCCAACAAACACATGAAAACATGCTCACCTTCACTCATCATCAGGGAGATCCAAATCAAGACAACAATGAGATACCACCTTACACCAGTGAGGATGGCTCACATCAAAAATAATGGAAACAACCTTTGTTGGCGGGGATGCGGTATGAAAGGAACTCTCATCCACTGCTGGTGGGAATGCCCCCTAGTCCAACACCTATGGAGGAAAGTCTGGAGAGTGCTCAAAGAACTCAGAATTGAGCTGCCATTTGACCCAGCAATTGCTCTCCTAGGCATATATCCACAAGATGGAAGGACATTCATTCCAAAATACGTATGCACCCCACTATTTATTGCAGCACTCAGTATAATAGCCAAATCTTGGAACCAACCTAGATGTCCAACAACGGATGAATGGATCATTAAGATGTGGTACATATACACAATGGAATATTACATGGCAGTTAGAAATGATACAATCACAGACTTTGCAGCAACATGGATGGACCTAGATCATGTTATGTTAAACGAAGTAAGTCAGAAGACAACAGAAAAACACAGAATGGTAGCACTATTCTGAAACACCTAGAACATATATTTTACACACAACTAATACCTAACAATCATACAACAGGGTTTAACAGGGTAGAAACTCTGAACACTGTAATAGTCAACATATACGTGGGAGCAGTGTCCAAAATACATGAAAAAGGAACAACGCAAACTCTTGACGGCTCATTATACCACAAAGAAAACAGCAACAACAGAAACAACAACATAGAGAGAACAGGTACGTAATCAGACCCCCACAACAAAAGCTCACAATAATCCCTTAGAGATCGTAAACAGGAACACAAGTATAGAACACCACAGGAAATCACGGACTGCAATGGCAATATACCATAACACTACGTTTTAATTCCTTTACCTTGCTACATTTTAAATAACCTCTCAGCTTTTCTGTCCACAGGCACCCTTAGATACAAAGGGCGGACAAACTAAGATGGCAACTCGGGATACCACACGAGATACCATACCTTGTTTGCAAGACGAGATGGCCACGAGAAAACTCTTTAACATAGACTTTATTTCTAGGTTAAACCTTCTTTTAGGAATTGAAGCACGGGACCAGTCAGACCACCAAAGCAGTACGTGTGACGACGTACAGACCTAAACTACAGGCTCTAGTCATCGAACACATTCAACCAAACCAGCATTCCCTTGCTACTCTCTCCTTTCTTCTCTCTACTTTTTTCTTTTTTTTCTTTTTTTCTCTTCTATTCTTCTCTTTACTTTTTCCCCTTTCTCTTCTCCCTTTCTACGGTATTTTCTCTTTTCTCTTCCTTCATACCCCTCCCTTATACCTTCCCCTTCCCCCCCCCCGGAAATCCAACTATCCCATCACCCCTCAATCCCATCCAGATCTCCCACCATATTAAAACTCTCCACCCTCAGTCCCTAATCTCTTAGGCATCAAGATCGACCTCCTACCCAACGAACCAGTACCCAGCAACCAGGCGAGGGGACACCCAGCCAATCCCACACCTCATCTCCTGCAAGAAAAGACAGCCAACTTCCCTGAAGACTCATGCTACGAGGCCCTCCCTACCATCTCCCCCTAACGTGGACTGTTTCCTGAAACCGGACTTAGGTCCAATAGTATCCCCAATGCAAGAACTCCTCCAAGAATCCCCTGCCGCAAATTTTTACCAATATGAAGAAGGTCAGGGGGAGTGATTGGAAGATGCCTGGGAACCCACACACCACAAGAAAAATCCAAAAGACAACGGGAAAAACTGTACTTTCAACATAGGCATAAGACCTGTAATACACCACCTCTTTACATGTTCTCCTCCAAATGTAAAGTAGTCTCTTGCACCACTTTGGTCCTTTAAAAATTTCGCTAACTCATTTTATCTCTCTCTCTTTTTTTTTTTTTTTTTAAATGTTTGCCCTACATATATATTTGTGGGCACATACACTTTTATTTCTTTTTTTTTTTTTTTAATCGTTTTTGGGTATGCGACCTATTTTTGTTACCCACTCTGTCCAATCCAAATACACCGACAGTATAATGGAGCACCACTTCCCTCTGCAAAGGCACACTAAATAAAGGGGAAATCTTACATATAAAAAAAAAAAAAGAGAGCTTATCTACTAAAGATAGGAACTCATAGTTGTTTACAATACAGGGTTATCTCCTACCTTGAAAATATGTCATGTGGAATCAACTTAGACCTCAGGTGATTAGACACCACTCAACCAACCTTGAACCCTGGATCCCAGACATAGAAACGGCACAGCTCTTCACAACAGCTGCAAGAAACAAACTCCATCTGGGACAGCATTAGTACTGCAGGGTCAACAATAAGGGCCAGCCTAAACACGATATCCCGACAATGAGGAAAATGTGAACAACTTGACCTCAGAGCAGTTTAGCCTACCTCACCAGCCAACGACAAGACAAAACCAGAAGACGTGGCACCCTTTGGTAGGTCCAAAAGCCAAGATTGTGTTTTACAGATGACTGGATACGAGAACCACGACCAGACTGTATACATCTTGGGACCAATAAAAAAGCCCTAGTCTAGGGTTTGAACTAAGACCTGCACAATAAGCATGATCCTCAGTCCCAAAGGTCCAACAGAGACAATTGTAACGGAAAGGGGCTTCTGGAAGCACAAAGAAAGACGCTATCCTAGATGCCATCCTAGGTTCAGGGCAAAGACTAAGATCACCAACCACAGAAGACGGATTAAAATGGCACTGAGGTAACAGAACCTCTAGATTCACAAAGACTGACTTCACCATAAGTCCCATCTCAGGATCTGTACGGATACTGAGACCTCTAAACACAGAGCTCTGATTGCATCACCCTGGACAGAGCAGAAGTCTTCCACACACCAAAAAAAAAAATATAAATAAATAAAAAAACCCACCACCGGGAGAGTAATGATCCTGAACAAAGACTAGAGTTGATCCCATGACAGTATACTCCAAGGACGGAGAAACCCCATATCGCATAGGGCAAGTGAATTCCTTTTCGAATGACCCCAATATTTACTGTGCCAGGGCAGAAGGGAAAAAAAAAAGAAAAAAACACAAAACCTTGGACATTTATATATATATGTATATGTATATGTATATATATATTACCTTCATTTATTATTGTTATTATTATTTTTATTTACCTAGCTATTTTGGTCGATTTCTCTGTTTGGATGTGATTATTGAAATCGTTGTCCCCAGATATCCTTATTTATTTATTTATTTATTTACTTTTCTTCTTTTCTCTCTTCCTTTTCTTTCGAGAGGGGCTACGCCAGGTTTCTTATTTCAAGACCACGGCGTGTTTTTTTTTTGTTTGTTTGTTTGTTTTTTGTTGTTTTTGGTTTTTGTTTGTTCTGTTTTATTTTGTTTATCTGTCTTTAGTGGTGCTTATCGATATAGCTGGAGTCCTCACTGGATATTTGACACTTTTTTTGGTACTGGTGGAGTGTTTCACATTCTTTCTCTCACTCATTTCCCAAATCGATGATGAGAACCTCTAGAAGGATTCTGCCCATCTTCGGGGTATTAGACTTTTACCCCCAGTTTATATATTTTCACCTTTTCAGGCAAAACCACGCAACTTGAACTAGCTAGCCCTGCCCCCACTTAGAGGGGGAAATCAGGGAGACATCAAGACCAAACTGATGCAAGACTACTAAGTAGTAGGTTAGATACAGAGGGGACCACATATTCTAGACGCCCTGGGGGAGAGGGAAGAGGAAAAGGGAGGTAGGACAAAAACGGAGGTGTAGGGAGGACAATTTAGGGATGGGAATCCCCCCGGATTTTATGTAAATATATACCTAAAATATTATTGTCAACAATATGTAAGCCACTATGATCAAAATAAAAATTACATTAAAAAAAAAAAAAGAAGGTAAAAGAGGATTGTAGTAATTCAAATGTAATTTCAATTCAAGCTTGTTCTAAGTAAAATAAAATAAAATAAATGGTTTTTATTTTGAAAAGTTTACCATTTTTTTCATTGAGAGGAGCTAAAATAATCCTTATTTTTAAATATCTCCTAATTAGAAAAAAAAACTATCTTCTAATTAGGAGCTGCAGAGATAATACAGCAGATGAGGTGATTAGCTTGCATGCAGCTGATATGGATTCAATCCACAGAACCACATGTTCCTTTGAGCACTGCCATGAGTGGCCCCTGAGCACATGTAGTATGACCTCCAAACTCTCCTTAAAATTTTTCAATTTTGGGGCCGGAGAGATAGCATGGAGGTAAGGCGTTTGCCTTTCATGCAGGAGGTCATCGGTTCAAATCCCGGCATCCCATATGGTCCCCCGTGCCTGTCAGGAGCAATTTCTGAGCCTGGAGCCAGGAATAACCCCTGAGCACTGCCGGGTGTGACCCAAAAACCACAAAAAAAAAAAAAAAAAAAAAAAAAAAAGATTTCAGTTTTGTTAAGAAAAGGTAAGGGCATGACTTAACCATAAATGGTTATGGTCTACTTGAAACAGTTCCAGAAATAACCAGGTTCCACACATTGTCATGTACCAAGAAGAACAGATGTAGTATTAGAAATGAGGATCTGAACTTCATTCCAAGTTGGGACTCCATGTGTAGAAAACCAGCAGTGTATATAGGATTCTCTAGGCTTCTGTTTCATCCACTTAGAAGGCTGAGGTCATGGAAAAATAGTATAATGTGTAGAGCTCTTACCTTACACAAAGCCAACTCAGGTTCAAACCTGTCATTCCAAATTGTCTGTTAGCCCAGCTAGAAATGAACCCTGAGCTCTGAGCAAAGATTAAGCCCTGAGCACAACAGGGTGTGCCCTCCCCCCCAAATAAGCAAGACATTAACTTTAAACCTCCAGGTAGTCAAGTTGCCTCATAATTTAATGGAATGATTAAATGGAAAGATTAAAAAGATAAAAGATACTGTTCATCAGCTATTTCCTTGGAAAGAAAAATTCCCTTCTTAATAAAATAATTTATCACTTAATCACTGTTTATTTCCTACCAGTTGTCAACATGCCCATAAGGTATGCATAGCTACAAAGTTAAATATACATTTTTTATTAATTGAAATATTAATGTCCTGTTTAAACTACTGAAATGTCTCCTTCTGCCACTAATTGGATGGTGACCTAAGAAAAAGCACTTAACCAATCTAAGTTTTGTTTTTGCATCTGTGAAATGCCAAGATCAGATTGTACCGCATATCTGTTTTTCAGTGTCCCTTCCAGAATAAAAGAAAAGAGAAGAGAAAATTAATGGAAAGTGACAGCATAATCATTCATAGAATAGGTTGTAAATCTCTAAAGATTATTTATAAAATATTGAGGGTGAATTTTTTGACTCAGTTATAGTACAGGAGATATATGTTGCAGGTCATGAGGGAGCTGTATCCATTAGATTTACAATCTGCTGTGCCATATTTAAAGCTCAAACTCCAAGTTCTAGATATCTTAGTGGCATTACATTTCTATTTTTCTAAAACTGCCAAGCAGTTTTGTCTAATTAACCATCCCTTTGGTATATATTTTGAAACCAATTGACATTTCTTGGCCTCTTTGCATACATATGATGCCAACTCCTATGGAATTCCACAGCTCTCATTCATTCTAAACCCATCACTTCCCTTTCTTATCCTCCCCCCAATCTCTTCTAAATGTAGTCAATTTAGAAATTGCAATCCTATTAGAAGCAGGTCTTTCACTCATTGCTCTAGATGATATTGGAAGAAAATTAAAAAAAAAAAGGAAGATGCCTTTTCACAAAAGTGGAGAAAGGGCACGTACATTTTGAATGAATGTAGCTATGGAAGAAAGTGTGTGTTTGAAGAGTACAGATTTTCTCTGACAGATGGCACAGGGTACATGCTGCTATCTGCTATCTGGCCAATGCTCATTGAAAATACAGAAAGGATAAAAATGCTTTTGGATTTTAAAGAGATCAGTAATTATGTTAAGGTAGGTTTTTTTTTGTTTTTTGTTTCCAAGGTAGAACAGAAAATATTTAAGGGGCCAAAAGCATTTAATCAACTGAAATATTATACTGAGAATGGCAATCCTTCAAGTACTGAACTTGCATTTGTGTGTGTGCTTGTTTATGTTTGTGAATGCAGATATACCATTAGTTCTAGAGCTGTAAGTGATGTACACCCATTTGAAGTCCTCTCAAACTGAGCAAAGCAAAGGTTGTAATCCTTATATCCTGTCGCCTTGGGCAAATAAGAGAAGTATCTGTCAAGATCCATGTCTCACTGTTACGGCTGGAGTTGAGAAATGTCCTCCAAAAGACTTCAAGTCAACATTAGCTTTAACAGAAGCAAGACATTATTTAACAGTAGCAGCAAATGTCAAAAACAAACTGCCTGGCATTTTGACAAGACACCATTGAAAGACAACCACTTTTTTTTTTAGCATTTTGTGTAACGGTGGGGGAGAACTTGACAATTAATATCCTGAGGTCTGGTAATAGGATTTTCAGGCTGCTTGGTAGTTTCCTTCTGATACACATGAAAGTAAGCAATTTGGAGGACACGGACAAAAATAATCAAAGCAATGAGGGCTGGAGAAAAGGACTATTACAAGAGAAACCAGGTACCATCTGGCTAATTAAAATGTAACATTTTCTTAGCCATCAACCCTAGGCAAAAATAAGATACTTAAAAAAACCTGTTTCTTGTTTCATCTCTCATGCTTTGCTATAGCACTTTACCTCAACTTCCCTCAGTCACTTGAGGACACCTACCTAAACTGGTAAAAGGTCCAGCCCTGCAGTCCAACAGCAAATTAATTACTCAGAATAGCTGGCTCATTTTCTACCCCATTTCCTTAGGAATCTGCTCCCTATCTACCCTAATGATTGAAGCTATGACACGGAGGTCTCCAGGCAGAGGGAACCTATGGAATCTTCTTTCATTTGGACAGAAACTTTAGTGGGGGTTGTTAATACAAAAGCATATTGGTATTCAGGCTTCCTCCCATATTAAATAAACAGGAGGCCAAAGGAAAGGAACTAATATTTGATTGGTGAAATAGTACTGCATTTACTGTTTGAGTCCTCAGAAACAAGTGATAGTGATCTCCATGATATAGTATATATAATTATATATTATACATTATGTTTTATGTTTTATATACATGTAAAATGTTATATATATATATGTATATATATATATGAGCACATCTGGCAGTGCTTGGGAACTATTCCAGCTCCAAACTCAGGGGTTGCTTTTGTTGATACTCAAGGTCAAGGCACCTCGTGGTATCAAGAATTGAACTGAGGCTTCCTGACTGCAACGCATGTACTTAAATCCAGCTATCTCATTCAGCTATCTCATCTGCCTCTGATGCCCACATTATAGATGAAAGATCTAAAGGTTAGAAGGTTGCTTTTGGCTAGGTCCTAATCTAAGTAACTCACTCAGTGTTCCAGCTTTGATTTGTCTTATTCCCAAGGTTAAGTGTCTCCTGATTCTTTCCACCAAACTTCAGTATCAAACTATCTGCCACAGAATGTTCTTTTCTTTCAACTTAAGTCTGATAATGTCATTGAAATAAGAATTGTAGAAAACACAATGGAATATTATGCAGTGTGCTCGCTTCGGCAGCACATATAATAAAAAAGAGAATATTATGCAGCTGTTAAGAGAGGTTAAAAAATTTTCCTATACATAGATGTACATGGAATCTATTATGCTGAGTGAAATAAGTCAGAGTGAGATAGACACAGAACAGTCTCACTCATCTATGGGTTATAAAAAATAAGTATGGACATTATTGTAATAATCCCGGAGACAATATAGTGAAGGGCCAGAAGGACTGGCCCACAACACGAAGCTCACCACAAAGAGTAGTGAATGCTGTTAGGGAAATAACTACACTAACAACTAGCATGGCAAAGTTAATGAATGAGAGAAGTAGAATAGCTAAATCGAATACAGGCAGGGGTGGGGGAGGAGGGAGATTGGAGCATAGGTGGTAGGAATGTTGCACTTGTGAAGGTGGTGTTCTATTTATGACAGAAATCCAACTACAATCATATTTGTAATCATAGTGCTTAAAGAAAGATTAAAAAAAGAATTGTAGAAATGCTATGATCTGTAGTAGGATGGGAACATGTCAACCTGCAGATCTCAAAGTTACTCCATGAGCAGCTAGGGCCCCTGTCTGAGCTGAAACATGCCTTACTGTGCAGGCCATACATGAGCCATTTAAGTCCCAGTGCTTGATGGCCCGCCTCTCCCGACTTTCTTTTGCTCTTTACCCCCTTATGGGGCTCTTCAGAAGGCATTTATCTGATTTATCTGCTATCCTTCTGGCTTCCCTATTCAACTCATACCCAAGAAATATTCTTCTCTTCTTAATTTAAGTTTCCTTTACCCAAACCTTATCATGCTCTACCTTCCAGAACCTTTGGTACTTAGAAGGCCCAAGGGTCTTCCCAGATGATTTTTTAGCCAAATGTTGGAGGATCAATGCTTGATCCCTGCAGTTCTGGAGAGGTCATCCTGGTATTGGGTGGGGCTTCCAGGAATGCACCTGTTTTGGGGGAACCATGTGGCCAAGGAGTAAATCAGATTCACTCATACAAAGTATGCATCTTAACCTATGTACTATCTCCCTGGACCTCTGGTTCTTACCTTTCAGATTATACCATCTATACAACCCATGTGCAAAGATCCTCCATACCAACAATTATATATTATGGGATAAATAAAAAAATACATAATTTCCAGTATAAATCACATAGACTTATTTCAGACTGAGTTGGAAAGGAATTAGGGGGAGGCTTGGGCCTTATCAAGTGGTAAGTAGAGGTTACTCCTAGCTATGCATTCAATAATCACTCCTGATAAGTTCAGGGACTATATGGTATGCTGGAATAGAGTCCAGATCAGCCATGTGCAAGGCAGTGTGCCCTACCTGCTAGACCATCACTGTGGCCCTGCAGACTGATCTTTGGAGCTAATACGATAGAACAGTGGGTAGGGCGTTTGCCTTGCACATGGCCATTCAGAAAAGTGTGTCTATCAGCAGTGGTGAGTTAGTGTAAAAAGCAAGACTGGCAAATGCTGGATGTTCCCTATTTGTGGGTGGCAAAAAAGTCGTGCATGTGAGGCTGCCCTCACTTTTCCTTTATCTGAGAAAGAAAGACCAAATGAACCCTTCTTCTTCTTTGTTGTAATCTTGGACCCTGAATAGAAATTCCTATCTTATGAAGCTGTAAGGTTATAATTTTATCACCAAAAATACTCATTTTTGTAATTCTATTTCTTATGGGTTCACTATACATAAACTGCTTAGGAAGGAAGTTGGGATGGTAACACTTTTCAAATATAGAAGACCCTTCCCCATACACTTAGAGCTAGAGGACCAAAAATGCATGAGTTACCAATTTATTTCTTTCTGGAAATGAGTTCACCTGACTCAGCTTTATTATGAACTTTACAGAGGTTCAGGAAATAGCTGTTTCAATGTATATTTTGTTTGGCATGCTGTCTTTTGGACACATCATATATTACTATATACTCCATTTGAGGCATAGATAAAATTCTACTAATTTACAAATACCTGTAAGTTCTTTTACTCAATTTATTTGTAGGCTTCCCAAGTCAAGTGTGTCAAAACTGTTCCCAGCAGCTGCATGCAGCTGACCCAAGATGCCAGAATAGATCCTCATTTTTCTGTAATGTGCTGCTGCACAATCTCAGGCTTTTGTAAAAGCAGAAAGCATTGTTTCAAAACAGAACTGTCACTGTCACACTTTCCTTGAGCACACATTCCCAGAAGATCTAGGAGTGACATGTGATGACTATAAAGGGAATAGACATGTGTTTCATTCAATGGCAGAAATTCCCAGGGAATGCATTTTAGAAACTTTTCTTCTAAAATCTCAACAGACTTAGCACGTAGGCTCTCTCATCCTTCTGTCCACTCAATTGCTCATCACCATGCATCGGTCCAGAATAATATTCTGTTCAAGTTTGTGAAAAAGTGTTTTCTAAAAGAGAGATAAATTTTGAGTATGAAATGATTTCATGAAAATAATCATATTGAGTAAGTTTATTGTTTTCAAAATAGGAACCAAAAGATTATTTTTCAATGTCAATACATTTCCTAAGTTCTCTGTTTTTAAAGCTCCCCCTTTGGAGAAGTCACAGAATGATTAGCGATGACAAATCCTGTCACAAGGCAACAGAACAGGACAGAGTTGCAACAGCACACTTACAATTTGGAATCAAAACTGACCTTTGTTCACAAAAATCTTCCCAGAAACTACAGCCACAGAACTGGTGAAAAGGAAAAATTGTCTATTTATGGCAATCAGTTTTGACGTAAAGCTCATCAATAGTCCAGTCTTTCCCAAGCACATCATTATCTATCTGAACTGCCAAATCTGATACTTAACAACATTGTCTTCAGAACAGCTGACATATTCTGGGAAAGTCTGTCTAGAAAATCACAAAGAAAGATGACAGATTTCATAGATTTCATCAATGTTAAAAAGAATAAGGAAGAGATACTAGTGTATTTAAACTCCCTAGCACGGTGAATTTAATGTCTTTCAAGGGAGACTACATAAGAAACAATTTTGAGACCACATAAGAAACTATGAATCCCTGTTTATCTTTGCTCCTCAATAAACTATGTCTTTGAAATGTAAAGATCAGGTTAATGGCATGATTTTTGAGGTATAATAAGTGGCCGGGGAAGTAAAATCAAGGTGGCAAACAAGTTAGTTTTTCTTTCCTATCCCTAGCCCATAGACATTTTAAAAGAAATATTTAATACTAATATGCAAAGAAGGAGGTATTCTCAACCAAAGATAGTACATGCAGGAAGGAACTTGCTTTGTATGTGGTGGCTTATCTCAGTTTGATTCCTAGAGCCACATCTGGTTGCCTCCAGCACTGAAAGAGATCACTCCTGAGCAGAATCAGTAATAGTCCCTGAGCACCACTGATACGGCCTAAACACTCACTGCTCCTCTCATCCAAAAGAAGTATCCTTTATGGATCAAGCATTACAAAGAATTTCTGAAAGAAAAGAAAAAAAACTGAGAACAGATAAATGGAGAGATGTCACAGTTCAACATTTCAAAATACTAAGAGGCCTTAGTGAAAATGAAACCACCACAGTGGTAAACTTAATGTCACCTAAATGCATATTTATTTTCAATGATGCATATCTAAAACATATAATAAAATATATTTCTTTCTTTCTTTTTTTTTTTTTTTTTTTTTTGGTTTTTGGGCCACACCCGGCGGTGCTCAAGGGTTACTCCTGGCTGTCTGCTCAGAAATAGCTCCTGGCAGGCACGGGGGACCATATGGGACACCGGAATTCGAACCAACCACTTTTGGTCCTGGATCGGCTGCTTGCAAGGCAAACGCCGCTGTGCTATCTCTCCTGATGTTCTTTTTCAGAAAAGAAAATATTTTATAAAGGGGTCACAGAGATATACATCAATGAACTGAATATGTGCATGCTTTGAATGTGGATGACCCAGGTTTGATCACCAATACCACATGGTTCCCTACCCATCACTAGAAGAGACCGACAAGCACAGAGTAGGAAGTGGTCCTTCAGTATCACTGGGTAGAGTTCATAAACAAACAAGTATTCCAATATTAAATGTTAAAAAAATATAGGGGAAAAAAAACAAACAGGAAATTCTAAAGTTCAGAGGCTACCAATGTCCAGAGCCAGAAAGTGACCTGCTTGTAGGCTCTCATGGAAACAACTATCTGAACCTCCAACACATATTTGACTGGCCCTCCTTAGAGCAGGTGAAAACAACAAGATTATGTGCTCCTCTGTGCATTCGGTATGGAAGAGAGAAATAGCAATACACTTAATCAAAGCAAGAAATGTTCACTTCCAGACACAGATTGGTACAGGCTCATCCTGTACTTTCCTATCATGGCTCTTTAGGAGAAATGTTACTTTAGAAGATTAATAGATAAAGGGATATAAAAAACAGAAACAAGATATCAACTATCTCTTAAATTGAGAAAGTGAACAAAAATAAAAGAGAAAAATTAGACCCCTAAAAGGATACCTCTTATTGAACAGCTAACATTGAAAGACTCACTTCTAAATATCTAAACAGGATGTTTAGAACATCAAGGATACTTAAAAAAACTCAAAATAATAGGAGAGAGATTCAAATTACTATCCCAGTACAATCAAGGTATCTGGCCAAATTTAATTCCAATGGTCATACAAGCCATTGAGAGCCTTCATTTTCATTTGAGATGATTTTATGTACTTTGAAAACTGATCATTTCCATCTCAGAGAAGTATGCAAACACAATTCCTATATCACTGTTGTTTTCATCTGGATCTCAAGATATGGTAATGTGCCATTGAATTCCTCTCAACTTAGTCCATAACTTTTTCTTGTTCCATAAAACACGTTTTTTTTTTTAGGGGTTGGTGCTGGAGAAAGTATAATGGGTCGGGTGTTAACTTTGCACTCAGGTGACCTAGGTTTGAACCCCTGAGACTGTCAGGAGTGATCCCTGCATATAAAGCCAGGAGTAAGTCCTGAGCACTTCAAAACAAAAGCAATGAGGGAGGGAGGGAGGGAGGGAGGGAGGGAGGGAGGGAGGGAGGGAGGGAGGGAGGGAGGGAGGGAAGAAGGGAGGGAAGAAGGGAGGGAAGGAAGGAGAGAGAAAGGAAGGAAGGAAGGAAGGAAGGAAGGAAGGAAGGAAGGAAGGAAGGAAGGAAGGAAGGAAGGAAGGAAGGAAGGGAAGGAGGGAGGGAAGGAGGGAGGGAGGGAGGGAAGCAGGGAGGGAGGGAGGGAGGGAGGAATGGAAGATGGAGCTTTTAATATCAAAACCAGGAATACTTCACACAATTTCACACAATTCTTATTCTTAGGCTGGCAAAGCCAGTTCAGCTTTTCTCAATTTTTTTGATTCCATAACAAATCCCTTTTATTAGGCACCCTATTAATTTTTCACTAAGCCTTCTGCTATATGTACTAGTGAAATTCCAAGTAGAATCAACCTCTTCCCTCACAACTGGCATAAAATCCTGGGCTATGAGCCCATTCAGATATGGTACAACTATGTCAATTAGCTTTACTGCAAATATCTGATTTCTAATTTAGAGGTTCTTTCTTCTTCATTTCTTTTTGTTTTGGAGGTCACATATGGTGGCACTCAGAGTTACTCCCTGAGTAGCACAAACCCCTGGCTTTGTGCTCAGAAATCACTCCTGGCAGACACAGGGGACCATATGGGATGCTGGGCGGCTGCGTGCAAGGCAAACACCCTACTGCTGTGCTATCTCTCCGGCCCTTTTTTTCTTCATTTGTATAGTCAGTTCTTGTTTCCATTTTTCAAAGATATCCAAATTGAAACCATTTGTTCAAAGTTCTCGAGCTTTTCATATACTCTCTTCACTTGCAATAAATGACAATATGTGATCAGGTTTCTCTAACTTTGCAGCTAGTAGTATGCAAGAAATTACTTTAAATGGGCAAATAAATTACAAAATCAGTTTTCAACATAAAACCATCTCTTTTCTCTCTAAATTACCTCTTAACTATACATCATACTTCTAGTTATCCAGCCTAAACTCTGCCATTTCATTTCATCAACATCACTCTACTATTTTTCCCCTGCATCTAACCACACCCTCTTGCTTTTCTTCATGTCTCAGATTTCTCCTCACCATAATATACCCCTAGGGATTTCACTTACTTCCATAGCTACATTATTACAGTCATCTTCTGAAGACTCCCTCATTTATAGCCAACAAACCAGGCCCAGTCAACCCCTGTTGTGATTAATCCCTACCAGACACCTCAATATATCAAATTTAACCCATCAAATTGACTCATTCACCTGCCTTAATTTATTCCTTTTGGCTACAGAAATATTATTTACCTAGGTTCTCCAGAAAGAAAAGTAGGTAATTTTTGGTGATTCCTTTCCCTTAAACTCATACTGAAGTCAATCGAGTTCAGGTCGTTTAACCCTCACTCTTCATTTCCAAAGTCAACATCCAGGCCATCTCTTT
Source organism: Suncus etruscus (assembly GCF_024139225.1). Classification (NCBI taxonomy): domain Eukaryota; kingdom Metazoa; phylum Chordata; class Mammalia; order Eulipotyphla; family Soricidae; genus Suncus; species Suncus etruscus. The sequence continues at coordinate 62,003,913 of NC_064852.1, read as the reverse complement.
CCCCTGAACCCTCCTCCTTTCACTAACTGTATCTACGTCAATGAGTGGCAACTTGAGTTGCACAAAAACATCATAAGAGAACCAAAGGGGAAAAAATCACAATGTTAAGGGCATACCCTGAAGCTATTATATGAGCATTCTCTATGTAGGACTAAAACATCAGCATACTTTTTACAAGACCCCATATTATACCAATGTGATGTCAGACTCAAGAATTTTCTAGAATCAGAGCCAAAGAGATATAATCAATCCTGCATAGATCCTTGGTACTATACTGCAAATGGTTCCCTGAACACCACCAGGAATGATCCCTGAGTCCAGGAGAAAGTCCTGTACAATGAAAAATAATCATTTTAGATTTACACTTAGTTATTATTATATTTGTAAATATAATAAAGACAGAAGTTCACAGATTAAGTACTGAATGTCAAGAAATAATCCTTTTTTTTTTTAAATCTATAACTAAACAAAAGCAGACAAAGTTTAGAAGCTGAATAACCTTGAAAATAAAGAGGCAATCAAGTAGATTTTCCTGGAGAAAAAAGTTTCAAACAAAAGAAAGAAATTATGCTACCAACTGACTAATGTGCAACATAAGGTGACAAAAGACAATGACTTTTAAAATCTTCAAAGTGATTGGGAGGGAAAAGTAAACCTAGTATTCTACAGTCTGCTCAATTGTTCTTCAAGGGTGAAATAGACTTTTTCAAACAAAGCTCAGACTCTACTATTCACAGACCATCAACTGAAAGAATTACCTTCCAAAGAATAGACTTCATTATGCACACAAGTGAGCCAAGAGAATTAGAGAGGTACTTAAGAATATTGACCTGTCTGGCTTTCACCTGAAAAACACAAAGTATGTGAAATGTATGCACCACTGAGAAGTTCTAATGACCTTAATGAAGGTAAAACAGTTCTGTGAAAACAAATACATTTTACAACAAAATTATTAGCAGGGTTCTGGCTAGTTAATTTTAATTGTTTTCCTGTGTATGCCTAGAATTTAGTCTCAGTTTTCAACTGTTCGATTTCCATAACTTTAAAAATAAAGCCACAGAAATAATGCCAATATATTAGCATTAAAGTGTGTTTACCATTTCTTTCATTGTCCAAGAAAAGATGTTACACTAAAAAGTTACATACATATCAAGATACCGAACTTTATTTTTTTGCCATGTTTTATCTTTGCTTGCTTCTTAGATAACATGAAATTAATATCAGAAGTCCAAAGTGACAATTGTTCAATACCTAAACATAAAACAGTATTTTCATCAGTTCTTAGTAAATTCAACCACAAATGTTAATTTTTATTAAACTATTTCTGCTTCTTTAGTCTAAGAATTACCATGGGAAGAAAAGAAGGACTCTTAACCAAGATAATAATTACATATTTAATACATTTTGCTTTTAACAGCAATTTTCAAAGTAAACATATTATAGACCTTATAACTTATTAAAGATTTATAGTACTTACAAAGTTGATTCTAAAAATATACTTTATTTGTTCTATAGGAATAACAATATTTGGAAGATAGAACAATAAATTATAGCAGTATAGTTACTACCACTATAGTTAAGATTGTGTACATATAATCAGTATGAAATCCTTTTAGGATTTTTCACACTTTCAGCCTTAAAACATAAAAGCAGATTAAAGTTTGGCATACAAGTCCTCAGTCTGACAGCAATGGTTTTAAAACCAAAAATAAACATATCTAATTAACACTTCAGAGAGTAGGAGCACATGCACTTAAACATATACAAATATATTCTTTCTCTGAATCTAACACACACACATACACACACACACACACACACACACTCCAGAGAATGCAGAATACATATATAGAAAATTTCACCCTTGTATATCAAATAAGTTTCATCAATTTCGAAAATAAAAATGGGGATAAAAGTTAACTATTATGTGTTTAGATCACACTGAAATGGCTCATGTCATTGGAAAGATATGCATAAATCTGATAACAAGATATTTAACATGCAAAAAATGCATCTGAATATATTTTTAAACAAACTTGAGCTATTCATTAATGGGCATACTACTTACCCATCCATTCCCTGGAAAGCATTCTACTGATAAGGCTTAGCCCAGCTACAATGGTTTTCTTTACAGGAATCAAGAATATAATCCAGTAGATTTAAAATTTTCATTTTGGATTGCTTGGGGTTGCACACATTCAACATGTGCAAAAGCAAGGGATTATTGCACTGTGGTTAACATCTGGTATTTTAAAAACATGTCTTCTGGTTAAGTTCCCCAATGGTCCTTACTTTTAGTTATATAGTCTTTCAGATTTAGAAACGAAACAATTTAATACTAGTAACATCACCTGCTAATCACTTTTACTTCCAGTGTTTAGTCAAAACAAAAAATTACTTTCTCCAGTAATGCAGGTTTGAAGATATTCTATGACAGATCATTTCCTTTGGGACATAGAAACACCCAAAACTTTCTAACAGGACACTAAACTAGACACTAGCCACATATTAGATTACCCAAAACTGATACTGCTGTGATTAGGAAAAGTTCAAAGGCACAACAGTAAGTATAAAAGAAAAAAAATATGCCAGTTCTCTATTTGCTTTTTATTTTATTTTTTGGCTTTCCTCTTATTTCATTTCACTAAGTAAATAAATTATTCAAAACACTCATATACTCTGCATGGCAATAACAGAATATTTTGGCACATCAACCCTATAATACAATATATGGTACATTAAAAAATTAATTAAAAAATTTCATCTATTAATCAACATACTTTTAATGTAGTGTATATATATATTTTTTTTTACAGTTATTTAAGTCAAATACATAAAGGTTTGTAACTGATTTACAGATGAAGCAATCACAGATTGCAGTATTATATATGTGATGTGTGTATGTGAGTATATATATATAAATATATATGTGTGTATATATATATACCAATCAAGAGAAAAAACTGCATTCTGGCAATTTTACAGTCCAAAGTTTCATTGGCATATCTATCATTTACATGTCCTTTTCATCTTGCTTTTCTGTACAAAAGATATATGTTTGCCTTCTTCATTCCTGATGAGATTTTTCCGCAATTACTTTGCATTCATACTGTAAAATTTAAAAGGTTGAAATGTTAAAGTTAGAATAGCAATTTCCTTGCAAACTAAAAACCTCTAAAATTATCAAAAAAATTATTAATAGATAACCACTTTATTTTCCAAAGAATCTGAAAGCTACACAAAAATTGCATTAAAAAAATGTGAAAAAGGAAAAAGAAAACTGACATTCCCAAAGTGAAAGAGGTACAGTCCAAAGCAAAAAAACGAGGCTCCTACAAATGATCACAGTGTATGATTTATATGAACCACAGAAATCAAAATAAATTAGTTAATTAATGAAATTAATGTTAATGCTCAATAAGGCAATCAGAAAAGGAAAGGTTGTGATATTAAAGACAGCACTGATGAAATAAATTCATTTGATATCTTTTCAAACTACTGTCCAGGGAAAATATAGAAATCTACTACATTAATAAAAGCTTCTTGTTAAAATAACATTTTAGAAGTACAGGTTATTTTTTAAAAAGTATACTCACAAATCAAAACAAGGGAAATGTTTAAAATAATTGGATGACCAGATATATCATTAAAAAGAATTCTTTTTTTTTTTTTTTTTTTTTTGGTTTTTGGGTCACACCTGTTGACACTTGTGGGTTATTCCTGGCTATGAACTCAGAAATCACTCCTGGCTTGAAGGACCATATGGAACGCCGGGATTCGAACCACCTTCCGTCCTGTAGCGGCTGCATGCAAGGCAAACATCCTACCGCTATGCTATAGCTCTGGCCACAAAAAGAAATTCTTTAGATGTCTCCCATATGACTAAAAGTAAAAAGTGATGCTTTTTTGTGAAGCTATCATGGCTACTTAATGCTGTTCCCTAACATTTGCTATCACTCAGGTTATAAATAAATGTCCTTTTCCTTCTTACTGATAATGACCAAATATTATGATTTGCCAAAGATAGACATGATCTGCTATTTATTAAAGAAACATAATCTTGTCATTTTAAAAAATACTCCCTTGGGGCCGGAGAGATAGCATGGAGGTAAGGTGTTTGCCTTTCATGCAGAAGGAAGGTGGTTCGAATCCGGCATCCCACATGGTCCCCTGTGCCTGCCAGGGGCAACTTCTGAGCATAGAGCCAGGAGTAACCCCTGAGCACTGCCAGGTATGACCCCAAAACCAATATATATATATATATATATATATATATATATATATATATATATATATATATATATATATATATATATTCCCTTTTGGGAGAAAGTGACATGCAAGGTGCTCCTCTGTAAACAATAGTGCAAACCATAGTGTCAAGAAGGAAAGAGACAGAGAGAGAGAGAGAGAGAAAGAGACACAGAGAAAAGCAAATTGCTACCCCAGAGACAAATGGGGGAGGTGGGAGGGAAACAGGAGATATCAATAGTGTGAAGGATGCACTGGTGAAGGGTGGTGTATATTCTATGATCGAAACCCAAGAATGAACAATTTTGTAACCATGGTGCTTAAATAAAGTATTTAATAAAATAATTTTTCAGTGCATTATCAAAAGAAAAATTAGAATTATTTGTAAAAAAAAAAAACTATTCCCTTTCAATGAGGAATAGCTGTTACCATTTAAACAAAAATAGAGGATAAATCATATTGCTTATATTAACAAATTTTGGCTTTTCTGTCCTGTTTTCTAGAGATGTATTCCAGTGGAACTGAAAAAGCAAAAAACACCAACTTGACAGCAGCTTTGCCTTAAAGAATTGACATTTAGAGAAAATGTATTGTATGTCTCAATATCAGAAAAGTTACTGAATAAGGAAGGATCAGCTTACCATTGCCAGTTGTCGACCAATGTTTCCCATTGTTATACCTCCAGCAAAAAATATACAAGGTAACCAAGAACGAACATAAAGAAAATCTGGAGATGTATATCTAAAATTAAAGAAAACATATTAAACAACCTATGGAAGAAACGGAATGATATTTATTAAGGCCATTACAATGGAGGCTGGTGGGAAAGCACATTCTCTGCATACAGGCAGGTCTCTAACTCTGGAACCACATAGTGAGCTGATGTACATCACTCCTCCCCCATCAAAAAAAATTATTATACAGATCAAACTGGCTAAGCCAATTTTAAAATCTCAATTCTGAATTGAATTATCATTTACTTATCTAGTAGATAATTACATACTTACCAATAAACAATATATACTTACTGATAAAACAAATACTTACTGGTAAACACCATTATAGACTAGTAGTTGAGTGATTATGGTTGCCAAGAAAGCAATTCCCACTCCAAGGCCAAAACCACTTCTAGATCTATCGAAAGTCCACCACAGTCCAATGGATAGCGCAGCCAGTGTGAGAGACAACTGTATGTTGTTATCAAAATCCACTTTCTGAGAGCAATGTTAAGGAATCATCTTGGAATTTTTCACTGAATGTATCACCTATTCACTTTTTCAAAGTAAGAAATATTAGTCTTAAAAGAACTGATTACTTATCCTAGGTTTCACTAAATCTTTTAATATAATGCATAAGAATAAGTGGGATTAAAACTGCCTTTGATATTTAATAAAGATATACAAGCAGGCATGGTATTTCATTCGTAAGTTCCACCACCCTGTAATATTTTCCCTAAAATAGAGATATATTTAGAAGATCAGGCATATTATTTAAGAAATGCTTTCATTGCTAAAAATGTAGCTGGAAGTGTTGGAACACAGCATTACCAAAGAAACACACTTTTGCTAAAAAGGAATTCAGTCTTACTTCTCAAACAGGTTTAGAATTACTTAAAAATCACATAGGAACTTGAAAATAAAAGAGCTGACAGCTATTTAAAAGGATACCACATTCTCTGTATGATTTACTGACAGACACATTTTATAATAATGCAGTTCAGAAACAAGAGTACCAAGGACATAGTATCCCTTTCTATTATGTCAACTGTTCTAGTTTTAATTTGTTGAGGATAAAACCTTGAGGTGAACATTATCTTGCAACCTGCCAGCTATTTTGGTGCTTGAGACTTTTTGTATAGGACAGTTTGAGTAAATGATATTTTATTTCCGTCACCTACTTAAGCATCTATTCACAAATGTACAGCCCTTTTCTACTTCAAAATCTCTGGGCAAAACGAAGCTTTACAAATTCAATTTTCTCATTTCTTTGCTAGAGGATTACACTAAAGGAATTAATTTAAAGTATCATTAAAAGGGCATTATCTATGTCCCAGAGGCCACATCTTGACTCAATATCCAGCTTCCCAGGGGGGGACTACGTATCTCACCAAACTAACTGGCCTGGGCTGAAACTACAGAGATAGAAGTTCAAAAACTGCATTTGAAACCACTTTCTACTTCCTTTTATACTGCATTGTTTACTACCATTTCCTACTAGACCAGTTGAACCACAAGCTTCCATGGTTAATGCAGTTATGAGTATGTTTGCTGGAAAATGTCTTATTTGTTTTAGCTTTCTCTTTTTTTAATGTACTTGGGTGATAAAGTTACAATATTGCCTAAGTTTATAGTTTGATGTACAACACCACCATCTAAGTGGTTGTGATCCTCCCCCTTGTCCTTATATTACCTTTGGTCCAATCTTCCCCTTTTCCCCACTATTTGCTGATTGACAGTTATGATTTTGGTGCATATTGTTATCTCACTTTAACACCACCAACGTGCCATTGGTGCTATACTATGTGTTACTTTCAGACAACTTCAATAAGCAGTTTTTGTTCTTCAACTGGTATTATACCTAAGACTAAAGAAAAGGTTATGAGCTCTGATTTCCTATTCAAATCTTTTTTGTAAAAAAAAAAAAATGTGAAATTTGATAGTAACTGGACTCTGCTTCATTAAGAGCTAAAGCAGGGGTCTCAAACGGCCCTCCGTACAACATTTTGTGGCCCTGCCCTAGAGGAATCTTTTTTTGTTTGGTTTTGTTTTAGTTGTTTGGGTCACACACACACACACACACACACACACACACACACACACACACACCCCAATGTTCAAGGCTTACTACTGACTTTGCACTCAAGGATCACCCTGACTTTGACTCCTGCGACCCATGGGTAAATTGAGTTTGAGACCCCTGAGCTAAAGCATAATGAAAAGGCTTCAATGTGTCAATTTTTAAATCAGTATCATGCAATTTCCAAAAATCAGTCTAAATAGTCTAATATTAAAGACTGTTACAAATTTTGTAAACAAAATTTTGGTTTTGCTTAAAGAAGGGTAGAGCAGGTAAGGTTCCTATACTTAAGTATCTCAGAGAAAGAGAAAGAAAGGAATGATTTAAGAGAACTCTTTAAATGAGCTATACTAAGCTTTTTTAAGTTCCAGAAAAGGTTATTTAAATATCTGCATAAAAATAGTAGAAATGTCTGGAATGGAAAGTCTAATCCATCAGACAAATAGGGGTTCAGAAGCTATGGGGCTCTGTGCAGGAGAATGAGTTATTCATAGGTTTAAGTCAGAGTCTAATCTCAGTCTCACAAGATAAAAGACTTGGCAAAGTATAGAGTTCTCTACATTTCATTTATTGTTGTTGTTATTGTTGTTGTTGTTGTTGTTTTTTCTAAAAAATGTGAAATTTGATTTCTACAGTTTTATCTAGATACACTATCTTATGAGCCTTTCCTTTCATCTTAAGTAGGAGTCACTCCCAGAGGTGGTTAGGTCCAGTTGCAGGGAGAGGGTATTGATTGGGAGCACCAGATAGTGCCAGGAATCAAACCAGGGCCTCACATATGCAAGATCTATGCTATATTACTAGAGCCACACCTGCAATCCAAGATTTTCTTAAGCCCTTCTAAACTAACAGATCTGTGAGTAAAATTCTGAGACCCAAAACATTCATCAAAATGCAAATGTTGGGAGTCTTTAGTACAGAAAGAAAATGGAAAACCTAGCAGTCTTAAGAGATTTCCAAACAAAGGCCAGCAAAACCAGAAACAAAGAGTAGGTTGCTTTGAACACGTAGAATCCTGTCCTTTTCCTTTGTTACTGTTCACAAGCTTCTCCATACTTTCTACAGAGGCACAGGAATATACTTGCCACACAGCCTACTCTCTCTCCAGCTACCTGCCAGTCAAGGTCATTTCAGTTAACAGAGAAACTGTGGGAAGCTGAATCATGCTTCTTGTACCAATTGACTCTCTCCACCTCCATTTGCTCTCTATTCCAAATCATCTAAAAAAGAGAAGCATTTTTAAAAAACAATATAGCAGTTCCTCTTCTACAACAGATCCTACAAAAAGTCCAACAGTTTCAGATCCTCTTCTACAACAAAATGTCAGGGTGGAGGAAAAGGAGAAGTTGGAAGAATTAATGAGGCAAGTTTTTATGTTCTTGGGGTAAATTTTTATTTCTGGGAGAAGCAGGCAGAGAGAAGCAGGGGTTACCTTACTTTTTTAATTAATATATCATAGAATTATTCATTAATAGCTAAGTAAAATATCAGAATCCCCAAATATCAAATTTTTAAAAATAAGCACATAAGAAAAGTAAGTTATTAAGATATAATAAGAAATTCTTAATTAAGATTATTAAGAAAATTAAGATATATTACAGTTGCAATCTACACAGTGACTGCTGAGTCAATCATTGGCACCATATATGGTACCTCAGCACTGCCAGGAGTCTTCTCTGAGTACCAAAGGGTATGACTCAAAAGCCAAATAAAATAGAATAAAATAAAATTCTCCTTGGTCAACATTTAAGCTGGATTTTTCTACTTATGGCTTGTTGGTACTGATTAAAATCATTAAATGCCATTTTGCCTTTCAAAAAAAAATTATCGCTACTTGGAGCTGACTGTAGATCAATTGCAGAGTTCATGCTTTAAAAATATGAGTTATGAGTTTCATCCTTGGTACCCCTTCATCTGATCCTCCTCTCAAAAAAACTTATAATCTTTAAACTAAAAGAAAAACATCCAGAACTGAAAGCACATATCCTTTTTAACAAATCTTCAATAAAGATAAGAGTCTTAGAAAATGTCTTAATAAGGCCTGGAGAGATAGCACAATGGCGTTTGCCTTGCAAGCAGCCGATCCAGGACCAAAGGTGGTTGGTTCGAATCCCGGTGTCCCATATGGTCCCCTGTGCCTGCCAGGAGCTATTCTGAGCAGACAGCCAGGAGTAATGCCTGAGCACCGCCGGGTGTGGCCCAAAAACCAAAAAAAAAAAAAAAAAGTCTTATTAAAAAAAAAAGAAAATGTCTTATTATTCTTTTGTTTGTTTGTTTGTACTTTGGGGGGTTTTTGGGCCACACACAGTGATGCTAAGGGGTTACTCCTCGCTATTCTCTCTCTTCTCTCAGAAATCGTTCCTGGCAGGCTCAAGGGACCATATGGGATGACAAGTCCATCCCAGGTTGGCCATGTGCAAGGCAAATGCCCTACCTCTGTGCTATCACTCTGGCCCCTCTTATTATTCTTTAAGTTATTAAACTATATGGAAAAAGAGTAATCCAGCTTAAAAAAAAAACTAAGTAACATCAAAAGTGGAGTGGAAAATTTTAATAAAAGGCTATACCCCACACTCTACTTGCATAGTTACTACTGTGGTGTTTCTACAATAAGGTGTGCATTCATTTTTTCTATGACAAAACGAGCATACCACAACTTGATACCAGTGAAGTTGCAAGGGGCTCGCTATGCTTTGGCTTGTAGAAAGACGCTTTCTTATTAACATCTTGTTAGGCATTACAACAGAAAGGATACAGCACTGGCATGATTTATACCAACAAAGACAGCTACACACCGCATCACACTGGACCACTCTCTTTTAAATTTATGTGGTTCTCCCAGATGCTTGTCAATGCAGGGGTATAATAACCCAATCACAGCTATAAGGAAATAAAGAGAAAAAAATTAAATTATCTTAAATGCTGTATTGGCAGAACTTAAACTAGATTCACTATAACAACCAAAATATGTGAAAGATTCTTTTTTAAAAGAATCTTTTCAGTTTTTTTGACATCAATTACTAATATTTTTTAACTTATCTTCCAAGAGAAAAATGAGAATACCACTAAAAAGAGAATGGCAAACAACTACAGTCGTGTTCTCAAACAGCATAGGAAAAACACTATTTAAATGAATGACTTGCAATTTAACAGTTTATAATAGAGGATTCGTGTTACTTTTCTTTTTTTTTTCTTTTTTTGTTTTGTTTTTCGGGCCACACCCATTTGATGCTTGGGGGGACCATATGGGACACCGGGGATCGAACCATGGTCCTTCCTTGGCTAGCGCTTGCAAGGCAGACACCTTACCTCTAGTGCCACCTCGCTGGCCCCTCGTGTTACTTTTCAACAACTAATATGTTCAAATATCAAACAGCAGTTAAGCAGTGTTCTAATCTATCTAATCATGAACTATGCTATTAAGTGACACAAATGCAAGAGAACCTAGAAGAGAATAACTGTGTCCCATAGCTTCTTTTCCTAAACTCCCATACTTAATGCCTTGTCCTGACACTGCTTTTCACTTTGGTCTTCTAATAAGATTCCAGGTTACACTAGTAAAGCAGGAAAACTTAAAGAAAGAAAGGTAATCTATAAAAAGTCTATATTTTCAGTTAAACATTTAATTTACAGTTAAAAAGAATCAATTGTTGAACATATTTTACAAAGAAAAACTTAAATGATTATGTTATTTATTACAAGTAGCTATGAAAAAAATCTATAGTTGAGATTCAAAATATTCTCACCCAATTTTTAACTTAAATACTTGCCAAACAAGTGTTTGACTCATCTAGTAGTAAAATGTTATAAATGTTTACTCATTATAAAAACACTTTTGGAAGGAGACTGGTGGGGAGCAGAGGGGCACCAAATAGAAAACAAAAAACACTGAGGAACAGAGCAACAGCATAGTGAGTAGGGCACTTGCCTTACACACAAGTGACTCTAGATCTTATCTCAGGCATCCCATATGATTCTCTGAGAACCACCAGGAGTAACTCCTGAGTGCAGAGCCAGGAGTAACCAGTCAGCATCTCCAGATTTGGCCCCAAAACAAAAACAAAATAAAAAAGACTATTTACCGAACCAAAGCATTCTTTAATTATAAGGGAAATATATTTCCTTAGATTAAATTTAAAAGATAGCTAATGATCTTAAAAAGACAATCTTCCTTAAAAATAGAATAGTTTTGTTTTCCAAATAAAGACACAACTGTCATATTACTTGAAAACCATGCTTGAAATGTCCGATACTATGATGTATTATTATATGAAATCTAAGTGTCTGCGGGTAGGAAATCCCTTCTTCATCTGGTATTAGCTAGCTGATTTATCTTCAGGGAAAAATGGAAATAGCCATCATTTATACCAAAGAAATCACAGATTTTTTTTCATTTCTGCTACCAATTGAGCAGCATTAAAAAGAGGTTCTGAAACCACTGTCAGTTTGGAGTTGACTGACAGTATTGTAAATCTGCTCTAGTATTGTAAACCTGCTCTAATCCACAAAACTGAAAGTGCTTCTTTTGATTTAGACTTTTGCAAAGTATTATATGTTCACGGGCCACCAAAAGATTAACAACAAATGTCAACAGTGCAGAATTCTAACAACGGTTAGTAAATTTAAAAGTTTCACATATTACTGCAATTTAAAAGCCTCTGCTCTAAAATCCTGTGAGATTATGACAGCATTTTTTCAGATTTCTAGAAAATTAAAATAGCAATGTGCATGCTAACAGTTGAACTATATCTAAGTAACTATATTTTTTTTCTCAAAGGATCATAAAACCAATAGCTCATGTTTCCCTTCCTAACCCTTTCCCCCCACCCACACACCTCTGTCCTTTACTTGCTACTGAGAAAATGCAACTAAGACCAGGCTTTCCAAGTCAATTTTCCTCAAGAGCTGATGGCATAGGTAAATAATTAACATATAAAGAATGTGACATGTGTGCAAAGATATAAATAAGCAAAATTGATTATATTTTATGAATGTGATGTCAGACTCACAAGTGAGAGACAATTGAGGAGAGAAAGCAAAATCACAAAAAGGGAATTAAAACTGCCACACTGCAAACCTTGGGATTTGCCAATAAAAATCAAACACACTGAGTATGCATGGTTCTCGGTTGCTTGCTAAGAGAGAGAATTCAAGAAAGCTTGTCACTTCCCATTAAACATCTTCTTCCTTTTCTTTAAATAAAGGCATGGCACAGCCTGATAGCAAAATCTACAGTATAGGAAGGCACCACCATTTGAGAGCTCAGCAGAAATACATCTGGGCTTCTTTTCCTCTTCCTCTATCTTAACAAGAAAAACACTTAAAACCAAACACATGTAAAATCAAACACAGAATCCTCCTTAATCAGAAAGTTCTCTGATGAGAAAACTTTAATTTGGAGGGGGAGATGTTTGTTATTTCAATTAAATGGGTAGAAATAGGTAGGTAGAAATCCTACCCATATGAGTTAACCTTTTTCTATTTGTTCTTCATAAAGTTCCTTTTATGTCCCTCAATAATGTTCAAGAAATTTCTAACTCCAACTTTAATATGTCACACATGTAAATAACTTTACCTGAAATATCAGTCATTATTAATCTAAAACTGGAGAATTAAGAGCCAAAACCCTGAGTTCAATCTACATTTGATCTACAGCAACTCTCTCCTCTCTTCTCTCTCTCCTCTTTTCTCTCTTCTCTCTTCTCCCCTCTCTTTCTCCTCTCTCCTTTCTCTCTCACCTCTCTCTCTTTCCTCTCTCTCTCCTCTCTCTCTCTTTCCTCTCTCCCCTCTCTCTCTCCAGAAGAGCTATACTTGTTTTCCAGATTGACAGTGGTGCAACAGAGAAAGATAGCAAATAACCACAGACACCCCCCCCCCACTTTAATATTACTGGGCAAGAAAAGTAAAGGACAGTTGATAGTTTTCTTGAGATGGTAAGAACATCTGGAAACAAATGTAGTATGATCAATTATGCCAACTATATGATGCACTTTTTTTAAATAAATGTAAAGAAATGGTAAAAAACAGTTTGAAAATGCATACCAACATACATACTTCCAAAGATTACATACCACATCACACAATCACATACGTATGTGTTTCTTACAACATTAATCTGCTTTTTGCCCCCTTGATATTTTCCCTAAAATCGGGGGAGAAGCAGCAATCATGCAAGAATTTCTTTTCCATCTTTGACAACTTTCACTAATCTGGCATCTTCACCCACATGGACTAACCATGACTTACCCAAGCAAATCAGTAGCAGAATTAATTAGAATCTAGATTCCCTAACGCCTCTATTTTCATTTGCCCAGATACCTCATGGAATCACTGCTTTCAGAAGAAACATTTGAAGCACGAAATGTAAATGCAAATTCCACAAATGAAAAGTATGCGGTTAAGTTTGTGTGACAAAACTAGCAGTTGGGAAAAGGCAAGAAAACAGGGAAAAAGTGATTGAACGGTAGCACTAACATTTAAAATTCTTCTTCCTAAATATATGGTTGTGGCAAAAGTGGGCACTCAGCATAAGACAAAAACATCCTTTCCTCTTTTTACTGAGGTCAAATGAATCAAGATTTACTGCTACAGCCCTGTGGAGAGCACATGGTAAATATATATATTATATATTTATATTTTATATTTTTATTTTTATTTTATTTTAGATTTTAAATATATATATATATATATATATATATATATATATATATATATATATATATATATATATATATATATATATATATATATGTGTGTGTGTTTTTGAGCCACAACCAGCAGTACTCAGGGCTTACCTCTTTATACTGCATTTGGGCAGGATCATTCTTAGTAGTACTCAAGGGACCATACGTGATATCAGGGATCAAACTTGAGTCATTCACATGCAAGGCAAGCACCTATCTCTACAGTCCCTGTATTTATTTTTCAATTCTATTCTAATTAATTATATACCTTTAAAACTGTTACTAATTTCACAGGCACAAAGACAATCAAATTATAAGTGATTTTTTTGTTTGTTTGTTTGTTTGTTTTTGGGCCACACCCGGCGATGCTCAGGGGTTACTCCTGGCTGTCTGCTCAGAAATAGCTCCTGGCAGGCACGGGGGACCATATGGGACACCGAGATTCGAACCAACCACCTTTGGTCCTGGATCGGCTGCTTGCAAGGCAAAGGCCGCTGTGCTATCTCTCCGGGCCCAAGTGATTTATTTTTAAATCAAAGCCACTGGCTAGAATCCATATTAGTGTATTCTGAGTCTAACAGTTCTGGAGATTTCAACAGAAGCAGCCTGGAAGTGTGAGCACTTCCATTAGCACTTTCCTCTTTTCTGACATGTGGTGACTGACCCAGCACCACTGGTTTCTGGCTCTGGGTCCCCAAGCTCACAGATTTCCTTTCTTTAAATCCCAATCTTTTTACCCCCAAGACAAGCACAATGCCAACATCTCACTTCCACAGGTGCCCTGAAGTTAAGAGATCTACTAAGCACTTTAGCAAACATTTAATAAATGATAGTTTCTCACCCCTGTCCATCCTTTAGTCTATTAGAAACATCCTTGTTCTGTCATGTTTCCAAAAAGACTTTCTACAGCTATTCCATAGGAGAAAATATAGTACCAAATAAATGTTGGGAACACTTTATTGTTCTCTTGAATTTAAGTGGAAAAAGGAAAGTATATGAGATCTAGTAGATACAACAAAGAATAATAAATACAATTTATGTTCTCTTAATGTCAATTTAGATTATTTTGTCTATACCTCTTAGACTATGATAACAACCCTGGGGAAACAAAATAATATCCTTTACAGCAACTTTTTCCAATATGAATTTTGTTATAATGAAACATCAACAAATAACCAAACTAAAATCATAACAATGCCCTTTACAATCGGCAAATGAAATTATGTAAATATTTAGTGGTTTCACAAGGTCACTATAAAATAACTCACACTGGGCCAGAGTGACAGCACAGTGGGTAAGGCATTTACCTTGTACATGCCAACCTGGTTTGAATCAGCATCCATTATGGACCCCTGAGCCTGCCAGAAATGATTTCTGAGCACAGAGCCAGGAGTAATATCTGAGTGCTGGCCAAAATAAAACAAAACAAAACAAAACAAAACAGCAAACAAACACACAAAAAAAATCACACCAAACTCCCTACCCTACAACCTCCAGCTCAAGGATACAGCTCAAGAAGGATTTACTTTACTTTGCAAGGTAATCATAAATATTAAAATTAAGTTACCAAATGGGTATTTCAAATAGCAATTTCCTCCTTTAATCAGAATTAGCATCTACCACATAATTAATGTTTCCTTATAATCATTGTATAAAATAATATTATTAATTTATTCATCTCAGTCATTAGAAAAAGTTGGTACAATCTTTTATGGAATAATCATATTAAGTCAGTGTGAATTGTTCTACTTTACTCACTACATACTGTACACCCAAAGAAGAATGAAAGCAAACTAATAAGATAATAATGATTAGAAACAAAGAGAATTTATTTCATTGATTTAAGTATTTATTATTCTTAAAATAAATCTAAGAACAAGATTCCAAGAGGAAATATCTAGACAAATAATCTCAAAATTTACATAGCTTTAAAATTTGAAAAAACTAACCCATCTTCAAGCTTTCATCTACTTCAAAAACATTATCATCATATACACATCAAACCCTTGAAATTAAGCAGAGGTATTAATTTTCAAAATAGCTTAAAATAAGATATGTATGAGATAGACTAAAAAAAGGACAGAATGAAGAGGTTAAAGGTCTCAACCCTAAAGGAATCATGATTGTTCTTAGAATTAACTTTTAAAATTTACAAGTCAGAAAGAAAACAAACACAAAAGAATACATACGCAGTGATTCTATTACATAACATTCCAGATAGATAAAAACAAGTTAGTGACAGAAAAATCAGAAGGCTAAAGTGATAGTATATCAGGTAGGACAGACAATTGGCTTGCAAGTTGCTGATCTGGTTTGATATGCTGCACCCCATAAAATCCCTATGATCACCAGGAGTAATCCTGAGTACAGAGTTAGACATAAACACAGAGAAATAGTGGGTGAGGCCTCAAAACAAAACAAACAAAAAAAATGAGTATTTAATCAGTAAAATCCTGAGGTTTATTTGTAAGGAATAGACATCAAGAGAGCCTATGAGAATTTTTAAATGAAAAAAATTATTTTCTTGATGATAAATGTATCAATATCTTAAATAAGCTTTGTAAATCTTAAACATGTGTATTAAAATCTATTCACTGGCATAATATCCTTCAATAAAATTAATAGATCATTATAAATGTCCCATTTAAAATTTACTGCATTTTAACATTTTTGGAAAAAAATGTATAATTTTTTATTATGTCCTCTTCACATAGGTACACAAATTAGTATTTCATTTTTAACTTAACTAAAAAAACATATCATGATGGAAATGCTTTCTGATGGGATAGTGGTGATTTGACTCAACTCATCAAATTTCTCATTAAGACAAGCCCATTGTACTGTATTTAAATTAGATCTCAATAAAGCCAATTCTTTTTAATGTGTTGCTCAGGAAACTTTCATATCCCTGTATCCTATTTCCATTCTAAGCAGTACAGAAGCAACTTACACATACCTGAGGCTGTACCACAGCACGGTGGTACCCACCATGCTGAAGAAAAGATGCTGGCAATCACATCAGGAGGAAAGAGAGTCACATTTCTCTGAATCTGAAGCAAATTTAACACTAATGCGAGAAATACTCCAATAAAGAACAGCACTACTCCTCGAATCATCAAGTTCACACTTCGGCTAGTGATTGATGAGATATAGGGGCCACATTTTTTCGGCCCCAGTGACTCTGTCTCTCCTTCTGCCATGGTTTCATAAGTTCTGTAAATTGTGGGGAAAGAAAAAGGCAAAAAAAGTGTGGCTTCCCAGCCAACTGTGTGTAGAAGCAAAGTAGATTTGTGTTTCAACAGTACCACTTCTCTTCCTGAAATAGGACCTACATGAAATCCTGTAAGAGATCAAAGAAAGAAATCAATATAAAAATTAGATATTACTAAGAGGTTTAAAAAGCCTCTATATACATGATATATAATAAAGCATTATGCTTATATAACCAATTCAACCTGAACAAATCACCCAAGAGACCTGGAGAAAATAGTAATAATAGCTTTAAAGGAAAGTGGAATGGGTTATTTGAGATATTTTCATTAGAATCAGGAGAAATTACAATTCAAGTTTCTGTTCTCTTGTACCTAACTCATCAAACCCAACACTGAAGCAGAATACTTTATACTTCATAGAAAACCACATATTTTGACTGAAAATACATAGTTCACAATAAAATATGACTTGATTTGAGATAATTTCCACAGGGGAACAAGAAATCCTCTTGTAATGTTTAATGCATAAGTAAATTTAACTTCTGCATAAAAGCATGATACAAAAAAAAAAAAAAAAACAACGAGACTACTACCCACTTACCTATATAAATACTCAAACACAAAACCAGGCCTGACCAGCTCTACTTAGGGCAGGGGTCTCAAACTCAATTTATCTGGAGGCCTCAGGAGGCAAAGTCGGGGTGAGGCAGGGCCACATAAGGGATTTCACACAAAAAAGTCCTCAAATTTCATCATTAACAGTTTTAATTATTTCTTCTGAACATGAATAGAACATTGAGGGAAGTTCATGAACAGTTCTTCTGAACATGACATCTTTTGCCTATTCCTTGCTGCTAGAGACTTGACAGCACTTCTTCTCACAAATCTGAACCACATTTGGCTTTAGAGAGGAAGCAGTTGAGACACTTAGTATGGCTTGAAGATGATCATCATTAAGTCTAGACCTGTACTTTGACTTATTGAAGTTCAATGTGGAAAATAACTTTTCACACAAATATGTGCTCCCAAAAAGGCACATGGTGCACTTGAACATTCGGGAAAGCTCAGGAAAGCTGGGGGGCAATTCTCTCAAAAATTGCCCATACATGTCTGCTTTTCCACTAATCTCCCTGAACTTGGCTTTGAGGTCAGAGTTGCATTGCAGGTCAATGAGCTCCATTTGAAGCACAGGAGGGGCATCTTGCACATCAAAGGAAAAGGGGTCCACAAAAATTTGGAAAGTGGTTCTGTGCTTTTTGAAGTCTACAAATCTGTGATCAAATTCTTTCTCTAGCTTAAAAATAGCATCAACATATTTCTCACCACTGAATGGTATGCCTGCATCCACAAGTTCCTTGCATGCTGGGAAATGGCAAAGGTTTGTCTGAGAGAGCTGGGATTTTCATAACACAAGTTTTGTGGAGAATGCTCTCACGTTGTTATAGGCAGCACTGATAAGCTGCCCCGGCCCTTGTAACATCTTGTTTAGTACATTCAGCTTATGTGTGATGTCAACAAGAAAAGCTAAATGCATGAGCCATTTGTGATCACTCAATTCAGAAACAGCATTCCCATCCTTCTCCATGAAGCCTTTCACTTCTTCTCTCAACTCAAAAAATCTTTTCAGGACATTTCCCCTACTGAGTCAATGTACCTCAGTAAAATAGAAGCACATCTCCATATTCTGGCTCCATTTCCTCTAAAAAAGCACAGAACCTCCTGTGCTTTAAGCCCCTGGATCTTATTTGGTTGATGCATTTCACAACAACAGACATCACATTGTCACACGGCAGGCATTTACTGCAAAGGGTCTGCTGATGGTTAATGCAGTGAAGAGCAATGGCCTTCTCTACACCCTCCTCTTCAAGTTTTTTTTGAACAAGTGCCACCAGTCCATTTTTCCTCCCTGTCATCGATGGTGCTCCATCGGTTATTATTCCAACAAACCTCTTCCACGGCAAACCTGCATTTTCAATGGCATCACACAGATGCTGAAATATCTCATTAGTGGTGGTCTGGCCATGCATTGGAATTATTGTAAGCAGCTCCTCTGTCAATTCAAAATTGCAATCAACACCAAAGACATAAAGTGTGAGCTGCGCAGTGTCTGTTATATCTGTGCCCTCGTCAAGAGCAACTGAGTATGCATCAAAACATTTGGCTTTCTCACACAGTTGATGATAAATGGTACTTGACATGTCAGAAATGCGCTCTGCCACAGTGTTGGCAGAAAGGCTGATTTTGCTAAACTGACCTTTATTTTCCGGACAGATAATACTTGCAGCCTGTAACATGTTTTTTTTTTTTTTTTAACAAACTCTCCTTCTGTGAATGGTTTCCCTGCCTTAGCAATCTTCTCACTAACCATGTAATTAGTTTCGACTGATGCAACATTCTCTTTGGTTGCTTTTTTGAAGAAATCTTGTTGCCTCATTAGACATGCTTTAAGACTGGCAACTCGCTTGGCTCTCTCATTTCCTTGATATTTTGCACATTCCTCAGCATGTTTAGTTGAATAATGGCATCTCAAGTTGTATTCCTTGTGCACTGCAACTTTCTCTGAGCAAATAAGACATGTGGGGATGCCCCTATGCTCAACAAAGAAATACTGTGTCTCCCACTTTTCCTGAAATTGTCTGTGCTCGTCATCAATCTTTCTCTTCACTGCAGGCTTTGACGAAGTCATGATGAAGGTATGACAAAATCTAATTCTGTAATAAACTTCTCTCCCTTAGGCCTCCGATAATGCAAGAGACAGTGGGCAGGAGCAGCGGAAATGACGTCTGCTCTAGGCGCAAAGTATTCTCGATTATTCGCTTACCAAATATTCGCAATAAAAAAATCGCATTAGTAAGAAAAAAAATCTCAAAAAATCGCATTAAACATTTGCATACCCTGAACAGAACTGCTCGGGATATGCGAATGTTTAATGCAATTTTTTTTCTTACTAATGCGATTTTTAT
The DNA here is from genome assembly GCF_024139225.1 of Suncus etruscus. NCBI lineage: Eukaryota > Metazoa > Chordata > Mammalia > Eulipotyphla > Soricidae > Suncus > Suncus etruscus. The sequence goes on along the minus strand of NC_064852.1, from coordinate 61,984,008 downwards.
TGCGATTATTCCGTAAGTGAATAATCGTTAATACTGCAATATTTGAAGGCTGGCCGCGGGCTACAAAATGTTGTACAGAGGGCCGCAAATGGCCCGCGGGCCGCGAGTTTGAGACCCCTGACTTAGGGCCATAGCTACACCCCATCCCTGCCTTGACCAAGTCTGCCTTTGGTGAAATCATGGAAGGTATTATGAGAAAACTGGAGTATGAAGAATTAAACAAGCCTGAAAGAATATGAAGGGATAACCTGGAAGTTGATTCTAAAAAGTTTTATCCACTGGACTCCTGATTCCTAAAACCAGGAACTCAACTAGTATGATTAGTCTATATTTACTACAATAATCAAATTGATCTTTCTGTTGCGTGTTTTAGGCAAAATAATATGTGAGATTTTCATGAGCTGTTCAAAGCACCTTAAACTTTGGAAACTAGTTGTAATGAACAAAAAAATCCCTGACTGGTAACTAAGTAATTTTTTTGAATTCTTAGATCAGTTTTTATATGTGAGTCCCAAAAACGCAAAAAAAATTAAATTTAACCAAAATTCCACCCCTGTAAAGAGGCTGAGCTGGAATTAAAATCCACATAGTCTGACACTAAAGGCCTCATTTGACTACTTTATTCAGTCTCTTAAAAAACTGTAAATTCTTCTGTGTTTTCTATCAACAGTAACACTTTATAAATTATTTATTTTATCAAAAAACATACCATTAAACTATATTTTTATAACTTACTTTTATCTCACCCAACAATAATATATCTTGGGCATAGTAACAAGTATATAAAAGAAATTTCCTTTGACTCTCAAAGTAATTTATTTTAAATCCTTCTAATAGCTACCTACTAATGATATGTATAGTTGTTTTATAGATTGTGAACTTTTTAATGTAGGCCTTACTCATTTCTCAAGTCTCCATTGTGCCTTTATATCCAGAAAGATACCTGCTTATACCATACTCAGACCTTTTCTCTCCTCTCTCCTCATAGAAATCTAAGGGAAATGACAGATTCTTATTTTTTTTAAGTGAGTTATCTTTTTCTGAGTAATCTATTCTGGATTGAGCAGACCTTTTAGAAGACAAACCTGGCACTTCATCATCATTTAATATATTTTCTTTGTGCTTTCAAGTTTTAAAACAACTTTAATATAGTTGGAACAAAACTTTTGTTTTGTTAATTCAGAGAAAGGTGTTGACTTTAGAAGTAGGAAAATCAGAATATTTGTTTGTATTTGGGCCACACCCAATAGTGCTCAGGGATGACTCTTGGCTCTGGGCTCAGAAGTGTTCTAGGGACCACATGGGGTGCCAGGCGTGCTAGGCAAACACCCTACCCACTAAACTATCACTCTGGTCCCTTTAAAAAAATCTAGTACTTACTTAAGGTAAGTACTAGTAACTCTCAAAGCCTGTCAGTTCCATGAGAAAGACATAAAGACAACAGAGTTGATATTTTGTTGTTGTTGCTGTTGCTGTTTTTACTGAGCTTCTGCTATTTCTAGGCTCTGTGTCTAGCACTCACAAACCTACTTGGGTCTGCAGCATAACTTAACTCTACAGTTGACAATAGAGAAAATACTACAAACTATAACTGATTGATGGAAATATATCCTCTAAACATCAACTTAAATGTCCCTAAAACATCTCTTGACTTGTTCATGCATACTGTTACTATGGTATCCAACATGCTAGCATATCATGTGTCCCTTTTAGCGAAATATCTGAGAAGTTACAGAATTCATCTTCATCATAATTCTAATTAATGATAAAGCATCCTTTGATGAAAGGTAATAAATGTTACACAGATAACTATTTCAAAATATTAAAAGACAGGCATTATTGCCCTTCTTTAACAGACAATAAAACAAAACCAACCAAATTCGGTAGCTTGCTTATGCCATATGAACTCGAGTTTTATCGAGGTTTGAATGAGCCTTAAGCCTATTTATTTCCCTTAATACCTTGAGTCCACTCCTTGATTGAGCCCAGTAAAAATTCTCAGACCTCTTTGACATATAGGTCTAGATAAAAGGGGATTTGGTGAAGGGAAAGATGAGAGGATATTGGAAATGGTCTGAACTCTAATATATTTTTAAAGTACTAACGTTGATATAAGTAGGTCACTGTACCATAGCACAAAGACAATGAAAATAAATGTACCAACACCTTGAGATATTTTTTTAAAGTTTTAAATGAAATTTTATTTACTTGTAGGTTTCCCAAGCAGGGTTCAGGAGGTTCAAGAAGACTTTTCTGGCAGTTGTTGGCCAATCAGGCCCAAGAGTCAATGTGAGATTCTGAGGTCATAGAATTGCTCAAGTCCTAAAGTGCCAAGCAATCATGGGCCACCCCAGAGGCCTCCAGGGCCTTATCTTGAAGTGTTCAGGGATCTCTAGGACTACTAAACCTAAGGATGTTCATTGGCCACATGGTACCAGAGACTGAACCAGGGTTAGCCATATGTAAGACATATGTAAGACATGTGCCTTAATAAGGTATCTGCTATCTCTTTGGGCCCTAGAGCAAATCTTAGAAAGATGTTTTAAAGAGGGGAAAATCATATAGCCAATGCACATACTGATTGAGACGAATAGTTGACTCTTCGCTTCCCACACTCCCAACCAAAACAGCAGCCATTCCCTTTCTGTTGTTAGAGCAGCTAGTAGAGTATTGAGCAAACAGATCACTTTAGTAAATAATTTATGTTTACAATGTTTCCCCACTCCCACAGAAAAAAAGAAGTTATTCAAAACAGAGATTAATGACAAGCATAATTTTATGCTGAATAATGGTCTTTTAAAAGCAAAATTTTTAATTTAAAAAGCTCTTACATTGCACTAGGTCCCTTCTCACACACAGTCACCAGTTCTCAAAGGGCATTTTGGGCAGAACAAATACTTGGTGGTGTTGAACCACTCTAATAAATACAAAACATCAAGCATCCCTTCTCATACCAATTAATGCCAGACGAACCCCCTTTCCTATTAGAGACAACCAAAAATGTCCTTACATATTTCCAAATGCAGTTCTACCACTGCCAGGGAATTCTCATTGAATTCCAAGAATGTAAAAGGCTTTCTAAACCCAATATGGTTTTTTGCCACAATTGTTTATCCAACCTTTCCTAGAAATGTTAGTTTATAGCTTCCTACTTCATCCCCAAAGGTTTTCTTTAAAATTAACACAACACTTGTATGATGTTCATTTCAAAAAATTTTTCAGAAAAATATTAAAAGACTCCAAAAAATGAACTATGACTCCTATAATAATACATAATTACTGTAAACAAAAATAAAAGTAAAATGAATTAGTCATGGTATCCTAAAATGTAAGAGAAAAAAAAGAGGAACTGTGAGATTCCAGGATGCATGTGAAGCTGATGAAAAATGTCAGTTGTGTATGTGTACATTTTTTCTAAGAGGATAGCTCTGCAATTCACACCAAGGCCTCAAAAAAATGTTAAAGCCCCAAAACAAGTTAAGAATCAGTGATCAGGGGCCGGAGAGATAGCATGGAAGTAAGGCATTTGCCTTTCATGCAGAAGGTCATTGGTTCAAATCCCGGCATCCCATATGGTCCCCCGAGCCTGCCAGGAGCGATTTCTGAGCGTAGAGCCAGTAGTAACCCCTGAGCGCTGCTGAGTGTCACCCAAAAACCAAAAACCAAAAACCAAAAAAAAAAAAAAAAAAAGAATCAGTGATCTAACATTCTATCACCAGCAAAGTGGATGAGAACCAAGGTAAACAAGTAGAATGGCAAAGTCAAGATGGATTTGACTAGCACAAATAGAGTACATGGAAATGACCAGAAAATGATTCAAAATAAGAAACTCCACAAGTTCATTCATTCCCTTCCAAGAAATAATTATGTTCCTTAAAAACATAGGACCAGAGTGACCAAGCTTCCAACCTAGGTTGGATCTCTGCACCCTTTTGGTGCCATGAGCCTACCAGTAGTCATCATTAAGCACAGAGCCAGGAGTAAGCCCTGAACTCCACTGGGTAAGACCCAAAAAGAAACAAAATGAAATACTGTTCATAAATACCAGTGACACACTTAAGGGCATAGCTTATTTTAAAATGAAATCTCTTAAAATAAATTTACTCTAGTTTGTTCTTAAGTTTGATTTCTTATATTGTTCTTATTTTGTCTTATACTGTTTTCTCAAAACAATGTGTACCTATACCATTCAATATTACTCTTATATAAATTATAAATTTGATTTCAAAAATTATTTAAGCCACTTGGAAAATTTAGATTACTCAAGAAATTGTTTAAATGACTTTTAACAACTAAAAGGTTGTTAGTACTGATATATATTAGAGGTCAGCTTTAATAGATCCTACCAATAATCCTGACTAAATAGGCAATTACATTTGGTCTTCAGTTTACAAATAAAAGATTAAATTATTTCTAAGATCAAAAAACTAACACGGTACAAGGAATAGCCCCAGCACCCTAAGTGCAGAGATCTTTCTATTTTGTCACTTTGCCTCCACCTATAAAAACCATGCAAAAACCAATTATAGGGCTGGAGAGATAGCCTGGGAGTTAAGGCATAAGCAACTGAACACTTTTTTTTTTATCTCCAGCACCCATATCACTTCCAGATAATCTCTTGGTGCAGCTTTGGATGCCTCTAAACACAGATACAGTGGCTCTGGTAATCCTCCGGCAATCTCTGGGTTTGAGCAGCACACACACACACACACACACACACACACACACACACACACACACACAATTCAAGTTGGCAAACTCCCATTAATATCAAAATAATGCTGGGAGTAGGGGGTACACACACACACACATAAGTTGGCAAACTCCCATTAATATCAAAATAGTGCTGGGACTAGGGGGTACACACACACACACATACACACACACACACACACTATTCAAGTTGGCAAACTTCCATTAATATCAAAATAATGCTGGAAGTAGGGGGTATCAATGACCCAAAAAAATAAAAATCAATATAACATGAAGGATTTTATCCTGGGCCCTGACCATGGTAACCCTAATCATAGGTTACTTTCTGTAAAATGTTTTATAGTAATTCAATAGCTCAATAGCAAATCATCAAAACTGGAAAAATATTATACCAGGTACAAGTCTACCTGCAAGTGGATTAACATTATTTTCAGATAAATAAGAGAGTTATAAGTGATTTGGGGCTTTGTTAATAAAAATTAAAGTTATATTTACCACTGAAACAACTTTCAGGCAACAGACATTTGAAAACAAATAAAATTTCCTGAAACCTTAAAACCAGTTTTATTTTAAGAACTGTGACACCCCCTAAAACCAAATAGGAGCACTCATCTTCCAATAATAATCAGTCACTCTCTGGATTTACTCTGTCTCTTCAGGTGTGTAGATGAGACAGGATACTAAATAATAAAATTAAATTACTGCCTCACATCCTTTGCATCGTATGCTCTTACTAAAATGGCATTCTCAAAATAGAATAGGTGCTAACATTAGGAACAACTCACTTAAACCACTGAAATGCTACATTATTGTTAAAATTACACAAATTTCAGTTGGCTTTATTGACACTAAGAATTTCTGGGTGGGTGGGAGGGTGTATATGATGTGTCTTGCTTTTCAAGCCCGAGTTATATATCTTGAATATCTCGATTGTTTGTCTCTATGTTTCTTTACTTGTTTACATTTTCATTCTGGAAAAGCTCCAGTACCTCATCATGTACTTCCTCTTTCTCTCTCACATATATTTCAAAGAAAGTTTCATTCAATAAAAATGACAAAAAAAAAAAAAGCTTGCCTTGAGGACACTGTTGTTCATATTTACTCTGAATATTAAAACCCCAAATCAAGAATATTGAGTTAGGAAGTAACCTTCATTACTGTTTTGTCATATTTCTTGTTTTTCATTATTTCCTTCTGGGAATCCCAAGGCAGGGCCTCCCTCACATATACTAACCTGGTGATCTACCATTAAGTCACAGTCCAAGCACTTTAAAGTTTAAAAATATCAAATCTCTGTCCCTAGGAAGATGAATCTATGCTTTACAAATAAATTTCTCGAAGCAATAAAAACAAGTGTCTTGAAATGGTTGAAATGCATTTTATCATTTCCTCTTCAAACTAACATACAGTAAGGTGTCTGCTGTCAGTTTAATAAGAACATCTTTCCCAAATATGCATGATTCACTACTTGATTCATTCTATTTGATATATATATACTGAGAAGTATGGCAAAACCCACTATTTAACATAATGTCCTGGGAAAGAATAAATGGCGATAAAGGAGGACTCCGTAGAATAGATAGCAATTTTTTTTTCTTCTGAGGTCTAGACTTCCCTCATTTATTTACACTCCATGGTTAGCCATCAATGTTAAGACCCCCAAACTGACAAAACAACATAGCCTGCTTGGCAGTGTTTATTCTTCCTGACCACATCACATTGCTTTTGCCAGCTTCAATTTCACTGCAAGAGTGTTCCAGGTCAGTGTTAGTAGCTCAACGGTCAAATTGTCATTTCCTACTTCAAGCATTTCTTGATCAATCCTGCAATAATAAACTCTTCGTTCTCAATTGAACTAACACCACCCACACACATACACACTTTTTTCCAAAATAAAATAGGCATGTCATTTTCATGAGTTTCAGCACCCTCCCTCTCTCCCCCCACTCCAGCCTCTCCTATTCCTTTAATCCGATTTTCCTTTCCCAGATTGTTAATCCTCGGTTGAGGGGTGGGGGGGGGGGGGAGGAACCAAAACATCCCAGTATCCATTGCCTACTGAGCCTAGGTCCAGGCGAGTTCTCTGGCTTCCCCTATACCTTACTCAATGTTTCTAATTCCAATCCAAACTACTTAAGTTCCACTTCTCAACTCAATGACAATTTTTGCACCCTTTTTGCGGATTGCAAACTTCCTCTAAAATCTGATTATGGATCACCCATCCAGGCGTGAGTCTCCTTTTCCTGGCCACAAGCTTCCCTGACAGCTGTTGTACTTGACAGCTGGCTGACCTCCACCCCATCAGAGCTCCAGAGGCGCCCTTCCCATTCCCCCCTAGTTTTCTTTAGGCTCGAACCCTCTGCCAAACTCTGAGCTCTGGCCTCTCCTAGGACTTCTCCCCAACCTCCATGCCTGCTTCCGGACCTCACCGACCCTGCTGCAGGTACACAGAGCCCCTTGGCCCTTCAGGCCCCATCTGTGGTCCTTGCCAGCAGGCTCCTAGGCAGCCAAAAAACACAAGTAATTCCTCTGCTCGAGGACCACCCGCTTCCTCACACGGCTTCTCTGGGCACCAAACCACCCGCGCACTTCACCAGGGAGACCCCAACTCACCCCCGCCTCCGCCATCTTCTGGGACCGGCCCCCGCCCCCTTGCGCCTCTTCCTCCTCCCCTCCCACAACTCCGCCCGGGAGTCACTGCGCCTGCGCAACCGATGCGGACGCCCTCCGACGGTCGGGGCGGAAAAGCTTCCGGTTCCCTACCGGCACTAGCTGGCAAGCCCGTGGGCCGGGGCAAGAGGACTTCCGGTCTCAGTGAAATTAAAGGCTAGAGTTGGAGGCGTGGATTTGGCTAGTGGGAGGCTGCTGGATCAGCTGTTGTTTGCCTACCAGGCAGTCCTGGACTGTGTCGAGCGTCCAAGACCGACCCAGTGGGCGGTGTAAAGGAATCGCGCGCTGACACAACGCACACTGTCAGCATTTCCCGCTTAGGAGCCCAGGGGAAGGGCTCTGGAGGACAGGCCGCGGAGAACACCGACTCTTTGTGCTTTGCCGGGTTAACTCAAACGTTTTTTTCGACTAAATCATAACTAGGGATGGGGAAGGGGAGTGCAGACGGTAACACGATTATATATTTCTTTCTCTCCACCCACAGCACTTTATGCAATTTTCATAGATAAGCATCCTCAAGTTAAGCCAGGGAAAACTGTTTTTCACAGGAAGAATGTTAGAAGATGACGACAAAGTAATACATGACAGATCCTCGTTAATTTCTGGTTTGCCCAAAGTAGTATGTCTGCAGAATACAGAGGTCTTGAAATAAGTTGTAGATGAAATTTACGTATAGCGTGATTACTTAAGAGCTTTGCAAAAGGAAAGACTAAGGCGGGTAAGGTGCTTGCTACATATAAGTGGTCATCTGATCTGTGGCCAGAAGTAAGCCCAGTATGGGACCTCTCTCCATCCCACCCCCACCCCAAAAAGTAAGAGCTTTGCAAAGGAATGTCGGTGAAATTCCCTTGTGTTCAAATTTACTTTAAACTAGAAATAGAATGGTATTTGTTTATTTCTGAAAATTGAAAGAGAATTTGAATTTGCAACAAAAATGGGCTTAAGCCTATTTATTTGAACTTTGTTTTCTCTGTCTTAAGTATCTAGGGTTGTTACACCAAATGGACAAAGGATTTAAAAAGACAAAGGCAATAATTTCAAAGTGCCTGGATACTAAGATTTCCTTAGGGTCTTTTAAAAATATTTTTAACTTGATTGATTTATTGATAGATTTTTGGGCCACACCCAGCAATACTCAGGCTCTTCGTTCAGAAATCGCCACTGGCAGAGGGCCTACTAAATGGGTTGCTGGAAATCGAACCGGGTCCTTCCCATGCCTGCTACATGCAAGGCAATGCCCTACTGCTGTGCTTTCTCTCTGGCCCCATCCCTTATTTATCTACTTATTTATCCACTAAACTAGACACTTCACTGCCTTAAGAGAATTCTTAAAGCTTTAATTAAGAGGGACATTCATTTTAGTTTATTTATTGATTACAAGGAGGTATAAAACCTAAAAAGCTAGAGCCATGTGGTACCAATTCATACATCTCATATATCCAAAGCTGACATTCCACAGTATAAGGCAAAAAATGTATCCTTAGATCTACAAAGGTAGATCTAAAGAGATCTATTGTCTTCTACAGAAAAGGTGTGAATACAAATTTTAGGAATGATAAAGTCTTTCAAGTAGACTTTGAAGATAAGATAAGGTAAGTTGGCAGGAATGAAGATGCTGTGCATTCTGCAGGAAGTTCAGAATTAGATATAATGGAAACTTATAAAATAATTTGGAGAAATATCATTTTGCTTGTCTTCTCTCTAGATAAGACTTTGTGCTGTCTTAAACACATATCTTTCTCTTGCCTCACATTTCTCTACATTTCTTGTTTCACACACAAAAAATAATTTGTGAGATCTTGAATTCTATCCCTATCCCCTTCATCTCAACACACACACACACACACACACACACACACACACACACTCCATAAGCCGAAAAATGGAGGCATGGAAGAATGATTTATGAAGCAGGTATCTCATATGCAAGAGATAGATGAATGTTAAGCTCATGAATTCAGTTGAAATTTGTGTTAGAATAGTAGCATTTAAATCTCTAATTAATTGATTACCACATATAAATTGAAGACTTTAAGAAATAAAAAGGGGGCTATAAAGATAGTACAGTCGGTAGGGAAAACTTGTGCCAATCTGAGTTTGATCTCCTGTATCATATATTGGCCCCAAGCACCACCAGAGGTATCCCTGAGTGCAGAGGCTGAGTAAGCCCTGAGCACCACCAGGTATGGCTAAAAGCAAGAAAAAGAAAAAGAAAAAAATCAAGCATTGAATTATTTTGCTGATCATTTAGTAATAGCAAATATTGTTAATAGAAGAGTTATTGAAATCTAGTGCTATGATAGCAAGACCCAATTATGTTCAATAAATTCCCTTTTCTGGGTTTTTCTTTCTTAGGTTAGAAATTTTCTAGATTATCTCTCTGGTCTTTTATAGGCAAAAATAGCAGGGACTTAATAATTCAGATAAAATGTAAGATTTTTTTGATGTATCTTTTTTCCTGTATTTTTCCTGTATTTTTTTCCTGTATTTTTTCCTTGTATCTTGCATCCTTTGTGTCTCTCAACTAAATGGGTCAAAAGTTAAACTCAGAAAAACAACCAAAAGCATTTCTTGGCTATTACAAACAACCACAAAGTTGATTTGCCTTATTGACCTAAGCTCATATTGGACTAATAATTACTTATTGCCTGAGGGCTGATGACTCAGCCTGTCTAAGCTTCCAGGAACCTCAGACTTGGAAGCCTTATCCAAAAAAAAAAAAAACAAACAAAAAAATAAGTATAGAGAGAGGTGGTATTGCAATTTTCTCAGTACCTAAAAGCAACACATAAAGAAATAATTTAAAAGTTTTGAAAATCTTGGGTTTTTGTGCATGATTTTTATGTGGAGTTGAGATACAAAAAAAAAAAGTCAAGGAACTTTTTGATATTACAGGCTAGATAATTAAATCCATTTATCTCTCAACGAGTTCATCTGAACTTCTAGTATAGCACTTTGCACTGAATCTCAGGAGGAAAGCTGTTAAACTGACCCTGCCCATGTGAAGTCAAGTAGAGGGAGTAGACAAATAGTAAAAGAGTAAATAGTAGTGAAATAGTAGACAAATAAAGTAAATCAAATCAGTAAGGCAAGTACTGGGGTAAGGCAAGATCATGCGTTCCTTTATATTATGCTAGTAAATCAAAAGAAATACCCAGAGACTGATTCAGCTGGGACTAAAAATTCAGAGGGTTTTGATAGCAAACAAATAGAAAGCCAGTGATAAGTGATAGTACAGGTAGGATGCTTGCTTTGCAAGTATCTGCCTAATGTTGGATTCTAGCACCACATATGGTCTCTCCAGAACCACCAGGAATTATCTTGAAGCACAGAGCCAAGAGTATGTTCAGAATGCCAACCAAAAACAGGTTGTTATAAGTGTAAACTTTTGGACTATTTCAATTAAAGTATGGCATCGTGGGATGGTGGGCCCTGTGAATGCACTAGAAAAGATAAAAATTAAAGTTGTATTTTAACATTAAGACTGGACATAACATATGTCAGGCAGAATGGTAATTATGGGTTCCCAAACCCCTTTAAAACAGATCCTTTAAAATAATAGATGAAAAATTAAGGTTGAAAGCAATAATTCTCAACCCTGGCTACATTTTGCGGTCACCTATGGATCTATTCAAAATTCTAGTACCTGAACCCTGCCATGTATTTCTATTTAATGTATTTGAAGGGAGAGGATCTAGCCCTTTAAAAAAGCCTTGTATAATTTTTTTTGTGGAGGACTTCCACACCCAGTGGTGCTCCAGTGCTAACTCCTGGCTCTGTGCTCAGGACCATTTGCAGTGCTTGGGTTGGCAGCATGCATGTCAAGTACCTTAACTCCTGTATAATTTCTTTAAGCCCTCTTGGATAACCTTAAAGTTCAAATAGAATTTAGAACCACAGTCTTGAATTTAATTTGCTCAACGCATTAAGTAGTCAAAGAGGCATAAATTAAACCTAGAGTGGGCTGGAAGTACAGCAGGTAATACTGTTCAACAGGTAGGTGTTTGCTTTGCATACAGCCAACACAGTGTTTCTTTCCTGGCACTCCATATAGTTACCCAAGCCCGCCAGTAGTGACACCTGAGTGCAGAGCCAGGGGGAAAGAATGAATAGAGGGAGGGAGAGAGGATGGGAAGTCATTTAATTGTAAAGCTTGCACTCTTAGCTATTCTGTAGCTACTCGCTAATGTTTAACAACATATAGCACACGTAAGTTGCCTGCTAAGAACTCCATTAAATTGGAGACAGGATCCTTGCCTTCCATAAATTCCCAACTTCATAGGGCAGAATTCTCTGTAAATGAAGTCAGGTCAGCTAAAGTAGGCAGAAGCAAATCAACTGAGAGAACTCTCAGCAAGATTAGATATGTTCTTCCTATTTTAAACAAAATTATCATTGAAGGAAACTGATGGCAAGTAATCTAGGTCCACAGCTATTGCAATCTTCGGCTACAAAGTGGTGCAAGGTCACAAAGAGAATTGGCAAGACTGATTTGCTGGCAGCTGATGTGAGACTGAAGACCAGAAGTGGAAGATAATTTCAAAGATTTCCGTGTGAGCAGCTGCTAGAAATAACAATTGTGTACAACAAGAATACAATACTTAAATTTCCATAAGGAATAAGTTTGATCTTTTATGTATAATATTTAAATATAAGGGCCAGAGATGCAGTCTCTGAAAGGTTAAAGTGCATGCCTTCTATACATGGTTGAGTTAGTTGAATTCTGATTACTGCACATTGTCCCTGGAGAACCTTCAGGAATGATCCTGAAGTACAGAGCCAGGAATAAAGTCTGAACACTGATGGATGCAGCTTCAAAAAAAAATCTAAATTTAAAAATGTATAAAATTTCTTGAGGAGGAGAACAGTATTTGGCTATACTCATACTCCTGGCTCTGAACTCAAAGATCACTACTGATGGAGCCCAATTGGAGGACTTTACGTGCTACAAGAATCAATCCTGTCATTAATTTGTCTTCATTTGGGAAAATGGTAAGTTTAATCAATCTCTTTGTTTCTTAAATCAATGTATGACACAAGTCAATCTGGAGAACTAATGGAGTTACCCTGAATTAGTACGTGTGCAAAATTATACAGAACATGTAATTAAAATAAAGCCATAATCCTGGGAGGCAAATGGCTTCCCAAACAGCTCAAGAAACCTGAGGCTCTTCCCAGTCCAGCTAGGATGGCAGTTTAGTGTGAAGCCTAAAGATACAGTGCTGTGTAGAATTTGCAGTGCTGGAGATTATCTGGCCCTTGCTGAATTATCTAGGGCTGCACCCTGCAAACCTAGAGGATCACATAGTGGAGGCATCCAGTCAGGGCAGATCGCATGCAAAGCAAACACCTACTTACTATCTTTCTGGTCCTCTAAAATCAAGTTATTTAAAATAATCCAAAGAGATTATGTACTCTTTTTTTTAAAAAAACGTTATTGATTGATTGGTTTGGTTTGGGGGGCACACTCAGAGGTGTTCAGAGGTTACTCCTGGCTCTACACTCAGAAATCACCCCTGGCAGGCTGGGAGGACTATATGGGATGCCTGGTATCTGAGTCCCTCCCGGGTGGGCACATGCTAAATCAAACGCTCTACCACTGTGCCTTCCCTCAACCCTGGATTATGGAGAGAAAGAAGGCACTGGTGGTGGGAATGTTGCACTGGTGAAGAGGGGTATTCATTAATGACTGAAACCCAACTACAATCATGCTTATAATTATGATGCTTAAATAAAGATTTTATAAGAGAAGAAAAAAGAATATATTTATATTTCCTAAAAATATTCGTGCTTCACTTTGAGAAAATAATTATATTATCTGGGACCAGAGAGATAGTACAGAGGGTAGGATGCTTGATCCAGGTGAATTGAATTTGAAATGCAAATTTATGTCATCACTAGTAGTAATACTTTCACAGTCACCCTTTTGTTGGGAGGCCTCTCAGGAGACATGGGAACTCTGTCAGCAATTCTTGGCTAGCTGTGGTAGTAGTTAAAAGCAAGAGCCCAAAGATGTGGCTGCTTAAACCCTGCAATGCAGGGTTTAATAATTTAAAAAATTATATGGACTACCATCATAGTGCTGTGTGTCTCAGGGCCACATCTGGCAGTTCTTTGAGGGACCTTTAGAACTGTTCCCAGTGATGCTCAATCTACTATGAGATTCTGGAAATTAAACTCAAGTTGGATGCATGGAACACATGTGCCCTAATAACAGGACTATCTACAGGCCCCTGTGTTTAAAAATTATTTTAGGGGGCTGGAGTGATAGCATAGTGGGTAGGGTGTTTGTGTTGTACACGACCAACCTGAGTTCAATTTCCAGCATCTCATATAGTACCCCAAGCCTACCAGGAATAATTTTTTTAATATCTTTATTTAAATATCTTGATTACAAATATAATTGATTAGGTTTACCAGGAATAATTTCTGAGTACAAAGCAAAGAGTAAATCATGTGCCACAGGATGTAGCCCAAACCTCCCTCCCCCCAAAAAATAAAGACTATTTGCCACTGCTCTATTCATTTCCCTTATGGATAGAAGATGGTATCACTCAGGGTTACCTTTATACCAAAGGCTGCCCTTAAGGGTCCCATCATTTTTTTTTGTTTGTTTGTTTTATGGTTTTTTTTGGGGGGTGGGGGATTTGGGTCACTCCCGGGGACGCTCAGAGGTTACTCCTGGCTACGCGCTCAGAAATTGCTCCTGGCTTGGGGGACCATATGGGATGCCAAGGGTCGAGCCAGGTCCATCCTGGGTCAGCCGCATGCGAGGCAAACGCCTTACTGCTGCACTACCCGTCCAGTCCAAGGGTTCCATCTTTTATATTTTAGGTCTTTGACTTCCAAACTTAGTAGGCCCTGCAATTTGACACTTGCCTTTCTTTCTGAAGTTTATCCAGATAGGATTTTAATTTCTCTCAGCAAGTGATCTCAACTTCCTTATTTGTTCACATTGTGGGGATCCAAATTGTTCTTAGCTTTTTTGACTTGATAATCACTCCTTTTCAGCTCTTTGATGCTTTGAAAACAAATCTTAAAGTAGATAGGCATACTTCATTATATTGTCCTTCCCAGATGTTGCATTTTTTTTTTTTTTACAAATCGGATTTTTGTGACAACTCTACACCAAGCAAGTCTTTTGGAGCCATTTTCCCACCAGCACATACACATTTCAGGTTTTGGTGTCATATTTAATTAAGGCATGACACTGTTTTATATACATAATAATATTTCACACGTAATAGACTGCATATAGTGCATACATGAGTTTTTATGCTCTGGGAAACCAAAGAGTTACTGTAATTTACTTTATTGCAGTGATCTGGAAACAAACTTGCAGTATCTCTGAGATATGTCTGTAGTCCAACTAACATGTTATTTTCAGCAGGATATGTTTTCTTTATTACCTGAACTACATTACAAGCTGTAGATTGAGTTGGTGCCAAGTTCAAAAGCATAAAATGGCGTAGCTTAAACACTTCCCAAACATAAATCTAAAATAACTGGGTTCTTTTGTATTACATAAGTCTGCCTCCAACATTCTGAAACTGCTCACTTGTAAGGGGACAAATTGCTCCTAGGAGAAGGCAAATTATTTCATTTCACCACGGGTGTGTGTGTGTGTGTGTGTGTGTGTGTGTGTGTGTGTGTGTGTATGTGTGTCTTCCTTGTCAGTATTTTGAGAAAGCCAAATTGATATAAAAGGATCTAGTACAATATATTGCAGTGAAATGTCACATGATGACAAATGCGCTCAATAATTTCCACCACCTACTAGGGGCTAAGAATAATTAGGATTTGGCCACTGCAATTGAGGAACTAAAATTCTAAGTCAGCTAATCTAAATGAATACATGTGTCCAAAACAGCTGCATTGGCAGTGAAGATTCTTGGGCATATTTCTTTGATACTTCAAGGTGAATACAAATTATAGAAGGAGGTTATATAAAAAGTTTTCTACATGGTCTTCTCCAGAAGCCATGTAGTTTTTGAAATCAAAACAGCAGGATACTACTGATGTAAAATAAATAACACAACCAAATATTAATTAACCCAACAAATATTTACTGAGCTCTTATAAGCTCCTGCATGAATTGAGCCTCACACTAGACACTGGAAAGTGTGCCATATACCTGATATGCTTCTTTCTCTATAATGGTGATTGGCTGATGACAGAGGGTATGCAAACAATTGTTACTTATTAATTTCACTAGAATATAATTTTATTACTTCAACTGACTTTATGCATACCAGACAGGAATGCGTTCATGGTATATACACACTCATCAGATACCAGCCCCTTGAAATACTCTAAAGTTGGAGGGAAGGTGATAAGAAACAAAGGTTCTATGGAACTGTGTCCTGGTACATTAAAGGTTTCAGAATTTCCACAGGAAAAAAAATAATTTAAAACAAAGTATTTTATTGAAACAGTTGTGATCAACAGAATCCTTCATAGTTGAATTTGATATATACAATGAGTCAGGGCCCTTCCCACCACCACTGTCAACCTCCTTCCATTAATGGCCTCAGAGTGCATCCTATACCACCACCCTTTTTCCTCTAGCCTGCCCATATAACAGACCCCTTTGAATTTAAATTGTTAAAGTTTAGGTCACCTGATTCTATTTACATTGACTTTTACTTGGATATTTTGTTCTATCATTATTTATTCATTTATTCCCCACCAATACATCAGAGACCACTTTGCCCCTGGCCCCGAGCCTTTTTTTGATCCTTTTCTTTAGTTTTTTAGAAAAATGTGGGAATATGTAATAAAATAAACCGTGTCCCAAGGTTCTATGAAAAAGGTGGGAGCCCCAATTTAAAAAATAAGAGATTAAAAATAAGATGTGTGTGGCAGGGTTTTGTTGTTTTGTTGTTTGTTTTGAATAGGCAGAACAAAATATGGGGGGAAATAGGAAGGAAAAACCTTTGGCCTAAAAACAGGGAGACCTTATCATGAAGCATCCTAACATAAGTAAGACCAACTACAGGTTTCAGGTATATTAAGTTGGCTAACCCCAAAGTCTTTCTCTGTGTTCCCAATAAAAGCTCTTCACAATCACAGTTATTCTGGTCAGGTTTCTGTAGTTAGAGAACATGGTTTTTGTACATATCTTATGTCGAAGTCAGGGTGACATGGAGCGTTTTCTGGTTTCATCTCACCATTGGGTGGCAATGCAGGAAGCCTTGCACTAAAACCAAGTTGTTGCTGCTACCAAGTCCTCAGGGTGTCATATAAACCCACTATTGAGCAAGTCAATACTAGGCAGCAGTAAGGCTATGTCTGGTAGAAGTCCAATTCCTGGTGCTGGTATAGAAAACTATGCTTGTTCCATAGATAGGAAGCAAGGTTGAATGGCCAATGTCCGATCTTCTGGAGTCTAAGCCTAGTTACACTATGACAAGTGTTCAGGATATAAGGCCCTACTGCAGTATAAAATTTATGTCTTCCTATCCCTATTAGACAAGAACTTGTTTCCATATATAAGATTTCCCCCATTTTAATGTGCCTATGCCAAAAGAACAATACCTCATGGTACTACTGGTGTATTTGGGGGTTAAAAATAATAAACCAAACAAACCCAATATCCTGGTTCTAACATGAACTCAGAGCACAAGAGAAACTTATCTACTAAAATTTCTTATTAAATAAATCCCCAAAAAAGGAAGGGGAAAAATTGTCTCCACATAAGAAGATAGACAGAATTATACCTTATAAGGAAATATATTTAAAGAAATATTTGAAGGTGGGGCCGGAGCGGTGGTGCAGTGGTGAGGGTGTGGTGGTGCAGTGGTAAGGTGTCTGCCTTGCACGTGCTAACCTAGGATGGACCTCAGTTCAATCCCCCGCATCCCATATAGTATCCCAAGTCAAGAGCAATTTCTGAGCTCATAGCCAGGAGTAACCCCTGGACGTCACAGAGTGTGCCCCACCAAAAAAAAAATATTCGAAGGAGATATACATGTTCTTTTAAGGCTTTTGAAATAGTCTGGGGTTGGGGGGATAAAATCTGGAGCACAGCTTTATCCTGCAGCATGGCATGGTCTTGTGGAGTCTGAAAAATGGCTCCTAGTAGTCACATATCAGGAAATGTCCTCGAGCTGGGGGCTTATCAGAAACAATCTGGTAGCAAGCAACAGTCTGTAGAAAAGGGAAGTTGGGAGAAAAAGGAGCCACCGAGAGCAAATCAGCAGTGGCAGTAGTGGCAGCTTCTTCTTGGGCTGAGGCATTGGTGGGCTGGGAATCTGAGTTTGCTTTGGGAGCTGATTGGCAGCTGGCTGAGGTCAGGGGAACTTTCCACTTGCTGAGGAGTTAAAAATTGAAGATAAAAAGAGTTAAATAGGGATAAATAACATCTGGAATGTGAGAGCAAAGGGTGTAGATTTGAAGGTGGTAAGCAGACGTGGGTGTAGGAGGGGTTATATATAACAGGAGGAAGAACAATATACAACATAGACTTTATGTATATTACAGAATGACATTAGACAGACATTGAGGTGGCCAACACACACACTCATACGCACACATAGACAGACACTGAGGATCAATCCATGGGTTACAGTTGAAAAGCTGACCCAGGTGGAATGGGTCAGAATGCTTAAATAATGTAAAGCCTGCAAGTCGGATGCAAAAGTTTTCCATTTTCTAGGCTAATCATCATTGGTGAGGTAAATTTTAAGGATAAGGTAAAGAGCACTGTAAGAGGAGTCTACACCATGAAGAACCATCTAGAAGATCTTGAGTATCTAGATTCCTTTCCTAAAAGCAAACTAAAATCATGAGTATTATGGTATAATGGTAAATTACCTACAATTGAAAACAGATTACAATAATATATTCAGTGAATGAGCTTTGTAGCAAAAATTATTATTTCTAACCCATTGTTTACTACCATTTTGTCCACTCCTTGTGGTTTGTTATTAAAGACTGGAATACATCTTTCTGTATATATTTTTAAAATTGTATTACATCACTGCTAGGAGGTGGGAAGTGGAGAGGTGGAGAGGTGTCACAGAAAGTTTTTTTGCCCAAGGTTAACTTACAGTTGCATCAAGCAATCAGATCTTTAATTTCTGAACCAATGCTTCTTTAAAAAGAAAAAAAAAACTCTAGTTTGATCTAAGGATCACATCTGAAAACTTTTTATATTTTAGGAAAGAAAGTTTTTCTCATTATTAACATATTCTTGAGCAATAACAGATCAATTTGATATACTTGTAAAATTATATTACACAGTTCTATGATAATGTGCCCAGAATATTGAAGACTAGCTATTTTTGCATAATTCTGAAAATGCATTTAATCACCTACTCTTTCTTAGATGTTAGAAATGTGAGATAATTTCATAATAGGGATGTTTCTCCTCCTAGACATAAAGTTGTTAAATGTTTTCTGTCATTATTTACCTGAGCCTGATCTCAAATTTTAAACTGATAACACACTCTATAAAATTCGCACAAACTAGGGAGATGGAAAGATGACAAAGGTGTTTCTAAATCAATTAAATAAGTTTTTTTTACAAGCTAGTAATATTGACTGAATTTTTATGATCAAAGAGTCCATTGCAATTGAGAGAATTTTACAATCATAAGATCAATCCTGTCTGAGGGAGGAGTGTGATTTAAAAAAAAAACGTGGAAGAATAGCACAGGGACTTAGAACACTTTCCTTCATTGGAATAATATGGTCATAAGTTCAAATCCCTGGTTTCATAAGTTAGTTCCAAGCCTGATCTTGGCAGTTCTGCTATCAGCCTTCCCCCAGTGCCTTAAGTAACCTAGTGAACCTAGTGCCTAGTGCCTAGTGAACACCAACCAATCATAGCTTGTGTGTCTCAACTAAGAGTGTAGACCCCTGGGAAACATGTGGGCAAAGGGGTACAAACTTAGGAGAGCACATTGGCCACATTGGGAATCTCATTACCTGCTATGTCCCACCACTCCAGAGAGTGCCATAGCGATAAAGGTGCAAAAACCATGGCACAGGGCATGTGTGATCCCAGACATTGCCACAACAACCAAAAGGAGAAAGGGAGAGGGAGAGAAAATAAGAAATAAACCACATGGAACAAAGAGGGTGTAGGATGTGGATGATCTTTCTCAAAGGTCAGAAAGAAAATAGATATTCCTCTGGAATGTTTTGTAGAAGGATCTCTTAGGAAGTCAAAGTGAACATATATAAAGTCAAATGGTCACTGTAATATTTGGTATGTACCATCAGGCAACAAAAAGGTCAATCAAGGCCACCATGGATAAACAAGCAAATGCAAAATTCAACTCTAAGTCAGTCACTAAAATATAAAAATCAGATGAAAAGACAACTGGAAAAATTATAAACTGTAAACAATTTGTCCACATGATAGAGACCAAGAACAGAGAGAGAAGTAGTACTTGTAGTTAAAAATTACCAGGGTCTATGCAGCTTGAGTTAAAAAAAAAAGATTTCCTCTAGGAGGTATCACTTGCAAATGTGCCATGCTGTTTCACTCAAGCTGACATTTCTTCAACTTGAATCCACATACAAATGCCTTGCTTAGATAGCTTTCAGTTTCTCCCTATGGCAGCATGTTTGTTCTAATCTCTAATGGAGCTTAAGCTAGATTCACAGTTTTCACAGAGCTTATTTTGTTTTTATAATAGGTCAAAAAAAGTAAACAGAATAATCTGGCATATAAGTATATTAGGCAGGGTCTTTGCTTTGTTCAGGACATACTAGAGTTCAAGCCCTAACAACACATATGTTCACCAGAGCCCTGCCAGGAGTGATCCCTGAGTGCAGAGCCAGAAATAAGCCCTGAACACAACCAGATGTGGCCTAAATACATTAAAAATAGCATATAATATCTTCTTAGTTGTTAACTACATGTGCATGTGTATGTGATATGCACATATGTACTAAATATACATAAATACAAATATATATGTAGTCTAGATTCACATATAATTACATACATTTACAAAGCAGATTTTATCTAATAACATGAAGAACACACAAATGATCAAAAGTTTTAAATTTTCTAAAAGAAATATGTATAAGGCTAGATGACAAAATATACTTATGGAAACACAAGAGCTTGCATTTAGATTTCTTCTGGGACTGCATTTGCTCAAAACAAGCTATCAAAAGAATTTTCATAAAAGCAAATAAGTTATTTGAAATTTGAAATTTAATTCTTTTTGACTTTGAGAAGTATAATCTTGTCTAAAGGAATGAATGTTGTCATACTTAGAGAGAACTGACAGTAAGTAGACTTTTCAGAAGCAGATCTTAAATTTATAAAATTAACTTTAGTATTGAAATATTATAGAACCATCAGTAAAAACGGACATTTTTAGACTGAATAGTGTTATGTGTAGTAGTAGTAGTAGTAGTAGTAGTAGTAGTAGTAGTAGTAGTAGTAGTAGTAGTAGTAGTAGTAGTAGTAGCAGCAGCAGCAGCAGCAGCAGCTCAACAATGACCTGGAGAGTCTTTGCAATGTTTGATATTCTCAAAAAGTTGACGAGAAATTCTAGCTCCAGCAGATACAATTGCTTTTCTGTTATTTTAAAGTGTAGTTTATTGTCCTCTTCTGGAGTTCAGTTTGTGTGTGTGTGTGTGTGTGTGTATGTGTGTGTGTGTGTGTGTGTGTGTTTCAGGTAGACTGGGATAATGAAAATATTGAGAATACAGTTTGGAACGAGTTAAATCTGGATGCTGGTGTCTGTTCCTTAAGTTACCTAAAGACCTTATCATCCTTGGGGGTCTTGAGGTAACTTTAAACAAGTTACTTGACTTCTCAGAGATTGCCTTCTCATTAAAGTATTTCCTATTATAAGAAGCACATGTATTAAGGTAGTCACATGGACTATGAACATGTTTATTGAAGAAGCCATAGAGATAATACAGAGGGTTAAGGCATTTGTAAACAGTCAATTCTGTTTTAATCCCCAGCACTACATATCAATCCTAAACCAGGATTGATCCCTTAGCATAGAGAAAAGAGCAAGCCTGAATACTTCTAAGTATAGACCCAAACTAAAATAGATAAGTCAAACAAAGTAGTCATAAAAGATCATAGTTTTGTGGATATTATCATCAATCTCCAGATAATTTATTTGACAACAACACCACTATTTTGATTAAAAGCTTCCTGGATTGAGAATTCTTTACCTCAAAAAAATCTATTTCACCTTTGCAAACCTTCAAGTATGAGATTTCCTAGGATTTAGCTATACCTAGTATTTTATAATATCTCTCATCCATTGACTACATTCCACAAAATAGCCTTTAAATTGTTAAATCCCCCCCCCATGCCATATTCCATACAGATTCGAGACATGGCTAAATACACTCAGTTTCTTTAGTTGTTTTCTCTATGACAGGTTCTATTGTCCCTCACCATAATTGTTGCTTTCTTCTGAACATTTCTCAGCCTATCAAAATCCCCTTCGTAGGGTCAATTCCAAGACCAACACCAAAGCCATTACCCATCACATCCCTTATTCTAGATACTTTTTGTAATCCAACAGCCCATCACAGAAACAGTTTTGGCAACCACATCCCACTATTAAGTTTTATTGAGATGTTAAATTTAAACTGCTCTTAAATTCTTTCCGTATGCACAAACCACATTTTCTCTAAACTGTTCTTTTGGGGTAAAATTTGGGGCATTTAGCATTTTCCATATTTTCCATTGTGGTTAAGGAGCTAGATACCTAATCACATGGGTTTATGACTTTTCTGTTGAATTTCTTCTTTTATAACCAGGTCCACAGTAACTATCTACCAAGGTTTTTTGATAGAAATTCGACAGCTTTGTACTACCTGTTGTCCACATCAGCAAGTTTTCTTGATGTATCAGACTCTTAATCCAATTTGGTTTGAGTCACATCCGGCAGCGCTCAGGGGTTACTCCTGGCTCTGTGCTCAATCCAAGACTTTAATAAACACTGTCAATAGAACACTTAAAGACCTGCAGTAAATTATAGAAATATCCTCCCCTTTTATTTACATAAATTGTTCATCAGAAATAATTCTCTTTTCATAATATGTCCACACTATGTTCAAAGTGATTAAATTAGAGACTGAAAAGTTTATGCAGAAATTCATGCTTACTATCTTCCCTTCATTATCTTATGCTGGTGTCTTGCAAATAATCCTTTAATTATTTGCTCTGAAATATTTTCTAGCCTGTGTCTAAAAGTTCCCAAGATATATTTTTGTTTTCAGAATAAAACAATAATACATAAATAATATAAATAAAACTTCTTTCAGCATTTCTCAAGCTTTTCAAAAATTATTGACCTAAATTTTTCTATTTTATCTCAAGTTTCTTTAATCATTTAAGAAATGTGCATCATCTCAGTACCTGAGACTTGAATGTATTTACTTAGAGTTTTCTCATTTGTATTTTTATAAACCCAATCTTCAAATTGTTCCTTTTTTTCAGCTGGAGAGATCATAGTTATTAAAGTAGTTAAGTGGTTTTACTTTCCTCCTCTATCTTTTACAATTCTAAGTACCCTCATCTACAGGATTTCTTAAACTTTGGGCAAGTGCTATGCCACCAGTTAAAGTATGCCTTGCATCACTCACCCTAGTAGTCTTGAACCATTTGCATTTATGCTGTTGGTCATTTCTGTTCTGAAAGCATATACCCTCAGAGCTGGGCCTGTTTACAGTTTAATTCTATGTGTGACTTCTTTCTATCTTTTACTTCTACTACTGTCCTTATACCTGATACTTCTCTTACTTTATTTTTCTCATTGCTACTTTATCCTTAATATATGTTTTATACTACCAAGTATAAATGACCTTCAGGTAAGTTTTCTTTGCATGATACTTTTGTGTCTGCTCTTCTCAACAAGTGCTCCTTAATAAATACTTATTGCTGTGTATCAATATAAGTAGGTACTGCATACTTTTTAAATCATAAAACATCACTTTTATTATACTCTGGGTCAACTGATTTCTAAACTCAGCCAAGATTGAAAGAGAAGACATTGGTTCCACCTCTTAATGAGAGGAGTGCCTGAGAAATTTGCAGACAATTTTTTAAGCCCATAATAGATTAGCAAAGCTCAAAACCCAGCATAGGTGCCACCCAGCAAAAGTATTTCCTTCTTATATTCCTTATACATAGAAATGTGAAAGCCCTTTTAGATGACTTAGTTTCTTTTTTTTTTTTTTTTGGTCTGTCTTTTTTTATTCTGAACAGTAGTGTCGAATACTATTACACTGCTGATTTCTCTTTGAATGAATCTCTTGTTGAATTTATGTCTGGATTCATCAAAGAAAACCCTCTGAAGACTTAACAGTGTATTAGCTCTGTCATTCCTCCTACTCTACTATACAGCAAAAAAAAAAAAAAAAACCTTTCAAAATATTTTATTTTTAAGTATCCCCATAAATCTAATGCTTTCAATATTTTTCTTCTATCTACATACAATAAACACATTTGAAATTTGCTTCTTGTTAGTACTTGTCATTCATTTCTTAGGGCAAGGAAAGTATAAAAACCTTGGTAACTTGAAAACAGACCCCTGGGTTTTATTTATTTATTTATTTATTTATTTATTTATTGTTTTTTTGGGGAAAAGGGATCACACCAGATATCGCTCAGGGTTAAAATCCTGGCTTTTCGCTCAGAAATCGCTCCTGGCAGGCTGGGGGACCACATGGGATGCCGGGATTTGAACCACTGTCCTTCTGCATGTAAGGCAAATGTCCTACCTCCATGCTATCTCTCTGGCCCCTCCCCCTTGATTTTAATTCCTGCTCACCCTTAATATTCTGTGTATAAAGTGAACAGCGTTGTTTTACATATTTTAAAAAATTAACTTTTATTGTCATATATGGGAATGAAAGTAAGATCAAGTGAAAGGAAGCATGTAAAGAATTTAGCCTATATCAGTAGCTCTGTCTTTTTTTTAAAATCTCTTATCCCTAATAACTTTTCATTGAAACCTCAAACCCCTCCTCCTTTACATGAAACAGTTTGAACAGGTCTGTTCCTAAGTCCCTGATAGGTGATTTACTAATACCAGGGATTCCTTCTGGGTTTTTCATATATATCTGCATGGCTTTTCCAGCAAATTTAGGGAGCTCCTCTCAGTTAAAATTCATTCAGTCTCTTCTTTTATAACCCTTCTAGTCCCTTCTTAAAATCCAAGTTACAAAGTCTAGCCCAGCCACAGAGAACTCGCCATTGACTAAACTGCCCTGTTTTGAACAATTGACTGACGGAGCCAACAATGTTGCCCCAGTTTTTCTCTCTGCAAATAAATCCAAGATCCCTTTCCTAGAGCGAACCTAATGTGAAGGAATGCTGCTTGTCCAGAATGATTGCCCGCTTGCAGGTGTATAATTAGTCACTAGTCAGTGTGTAAATACTCTGTAAATTGCTTTATTTGTGAATGTAAAAAGCTCTGCAGAAATACAAGGTATTATAGGCATCAGGGCTGAGCAGGGGAGATAAGGTATTGTGGAGAGAGAACAAGTGAATGAGGTATCAGAGTGTGTCATGTATCCCTCTGAGGAGACGGAGCTTATAGGTTCTCCTCCCTCATTTTCTAAGAACACTGACTCCCCTGGGTGAATAATTTAAAGGACAAATTACCACTCTTCTGGGTACCAAATCCAGCTATAAGCTGAAATTAAATTAAATCATAAAGCCCTACAAGAAACTGTGGGAAGAGTCAGAAATATAAAGCCAAGGGAATCCAGAGCTAAGCGTGAAATATTAGAGTCAATGCACTGTCCTTGTCTCCCTGTGCTGATGAAGGGAAAAGCTAAAAACCACCCTAGTACAGACTTAAAGGACCACCATCAAATATCCATTGTTAAGCACTTGGCAGTGACTATTGCAATGATTTCAATTCCAATGGGATATTGGAGGGAGGTAGGAGAAAGGACACTAGATCAAATTCAAGTCTTTGCACTTGACTAACTAGCTGGGTGACCTTGAGCAAGTCACTCCCTTTCTTTAGAGCCAGGGTTTTATGAATCTGAGTTTAAAAAAAAATAAAATCAGATTTTATTTTATCTAAAACTCTCTTTTCTTCTCAAGTCAACACCAAGATCATAACAAGTTAATTAAAACTGTACAAAATCATTTATAAAATATGGAAAGCTTATTATCTCTTTTCCAAGTGGACTGTCCCAACGACATCATTATAATTTCTTTAAAATTCTAAGCAAGAGAACCAGGACACATGAAGGAAATCATAGAAACAGAAAATCATAATGTTTTCTGTAGCACTGTGTTCCACACTTCTTGCTCCAAAATTGCTCCCATCCAGTGTTTACAGGATAGTTTGGAGAGTCAGTGCTATCTCAGTCAGAGAATTTAAGCAGCACTCCAAATACACAAGTTGACTTCTGAGGAAAACTTAGCATGCCTGTACTAAAGTAAAAACCCAGTATTCTAGTCCTTCTATATCAGTAGAATGACTGAGATAGCACTGACTCTCCAAATTTTAAAGAAACGATAATGAAGCTGGTAAACAAGCTGGTAACTCCTTTGCTGCCAATGTGGCATTGACATTTAAAAAAATTAAATGGCAT
Organism: Suncus etruscus; assembly: GCF_024139225.1. Classification (NCBI taxonomy): domain Eukaryota; kingdom Metazoa; phylum Chordata; class Mammalia; order Eulipotyphla; family Soricidae; genus Suncus; species Suncus etruscus. The sequence goes on along the minus strand of NC_064852.1, from coordinate 61,958,073 downwards.
TTAATGAAGCTTACCACAAAGGTTGGTGAGTGCAGTTAGAGAAATAACTACACCAATGGCTATCATGATAATGGTAGTGAGAGAAATAAAATGCCTATTTTGAATACAGGCAGGGGATGGGGGAGGAGGGAATGGGGTATTGGTGGTGGAAAGGTTGCACTGGTGAAGCGAGGTGTACTTTTCTATGACTGAAACACGATTACAAACATGTTTGTAATCATGGTGCATAAATAACTATATTAATAAAGAGAAAACATTATGAAAAAAGAAATTCAATAATAGAAAAAATAAAGTCTACAGTGCAGAGGTGGTTTCTAGGGTACTGTATCATTGAAAGGTTAGTACACATCCTAGATTCAGCATATTAAGCTCAAATTAATTCTAACTGACATGACTGCTGTGACAGTATCACAAAAACAAAGAGAAATAAAATCCTCAAGGACCATGGTCCTTTCCCTTTCTCAAAGCTCTGAATAACCTCAGGGTTCACCTGTGTGAAGGCTGCTGTAAAGCCAACTATCAGGCATAGTCACCTAAAAGATAAGGGGCAAATCTTTGAATTTTATAACTACTAAAAAAAAAAAATCTAAGAGAATGAGAGAAATCATCCCTTAACAGCCAATTCTGAGATCATTACTTAACAAAACAAAAGTATCATCTATGACTCATGATAACTATTAGTTCATACAAGGATATTTTAAAACTAAGCAAAAGAAAAACAAAACCTCAAAATGATGGGGAATCCTTGAAATTACCTACTTTTAGTTTTCAGACATATTCACTTCATTGTCCTTTACTTTTCTTAGTGGTTAAGGGTCAGGGAAAACTTTATCCTAGACCAAACTTGTTCTTAAAGTTATGTTTGAGAAATCCTGAAAATACACTGAGAACTTGAAATTAATTCTTTCAATCTAATCCCGATCTTAAATTTTTTTAAACTTTAAACTCATTTATACTCTGAAACTTTTCTTTCTTTCTTTTTTTTTTTTTTTTTTTTTTTTTTTTTTTTTTTTTTTTTTGGTTTTTGGGCCACACCCGGCGATGCTCAGGGGTCACTCCTGGTTGTCTGCTCAGAAATAGCTCCTGGCAGGCACTGGGGATCATATGGGACACCGGGATTTGAACCAACCACCTTTGGTCCTGGATCGGCTGCTTGCAAGGCAAACACCGCTGTGCTATCTCTCCATGCCCTACTCTGAAACTTTTCCTGATTACTTATGACTATAATTATCTTACTAATCTTATTTCTTACAACACAAACACATTTCTTTATTATCTATTACTTTCAATTTGTGGGAAAAATGTTTACAACTTAGGATATTTTGTAGATAGCAATTTCATTTTTAACTAAACATTTCAAAAGGTTTGATATCATCTGAGAGCACCACAAGTTCACAGATATCTCTGGATATTTTAATTTAGAAAAAAACATAAACATCTAAAATATTATTATTTTATAAAATATTCCGTATCAGTTATCAAGAATAAAATTGACTCAAGTCTTTTATGATTGACAATATAGAATCCAATACATTTGATAAGTAGATTGGTGTATTTAAAATGCTCTTGTAGTGTAATAAGAAAGGTTCACTAGGCATTTAACTTAATACAATTTTCTTGGCTCACCAACTTGAATAAACTGCAGGTCAATCACTACCTACTTCTTGCTACAGATGGTCTCAGATTCCCTTTTAAATGAGTAATGGAGGGGTCGGAGAGATAGCACAGCAGTGGAGCATTTGCCTTGCATGCAGCTGACCCGGTTTGATTTTCAGCATCCCATATGGTCCCCAGAATGCCAAGAACGATTTCTGAGTTCAGAGCCAGGAGTGACCTCTGAGCGTACCTGGGTGCAGCCCAGGAGCGATAGCGCAGCAGTAGGGCATTTGCCGTGCATGCGGCTGTCGCAGGACGGACCTGGGTTCAATCCCCGACGTCCCATATGATTCCCAAGCCAGGAGCGATTTCTGAGTGTATAGCCAGGAGTAACTCCTGAGCATCACTGGGTGTGGCCCCAAAAACCAAAAACCAAAACAAAACACCCACAAAATTAATTAATTAAAAAATAAATAAATGAGCAATGGAATACTATATAATTGAAAGTTGCCTCAAAGATCATCTCTCCCTATGAGGGATGACTCAGATTGGGCAAGTGAAATGACTCATCCTCAATCACAAGAATATTTATATTAAAGATGGACTTTTTGCAATAATGCAGCTATTTTAAATATAAAGGCCTTATATTACAGTATCTCCAGATATGTGTATATTATAATGTGGTACAATACCTAATAAAAACTATAAAGAAAATGTTTTTCCAAATGTCATCAACTCACCTTTCTCATTTGTTTTCATTCCTAATGACTTTCTTGGTACTCATCACTTTTTTCTTCTCCATTTTCAAATTCATTAAAAGATAACTTCTCTGAAGGGGCTACAGTAAATTTATCTACACAATGCAATGCCTTCTGAAGCCTTGTTCTCACAAGCTACTACTGTTTGTGGGCATATTAAGCAATTACAACTGTTACTTCTCCCTAGAGAACTTGCAACTTTCCAAGGTTGATATTGGTGATAAATTAACAAATTGAATATTTATTCAAGAGAAAAGTGAGATTTTCATTTCCTCAAAATCACCACATATAAGCAAGTAGTTCATTTTAAAAGCTATTCAAACTGCAGAATTGAAAAATGTCATTCTTTGATCTCCTCACACCAATTATCATAATCTTATATACATAGCAAAATTTATAAATCTATAATGGATTTTTCTTCTTTTGTTTTTTGAGGGGGGCTTATCTACTCATTTGTAACTAAACCCATATTCTTAGCCATATTTCTGAAAAGTTTTTACTCTTAGCCATATTTCTGAAATGTTTTTAATATATGCAGATGCTATTATCAAGAGTACTGATATAAAAACATAGAAATGAGGGCTGTTATATCTGGAACAAATATACTACATGACCTTCACCAAGTCTCTTAATTTCTCTTGCCACACGTTTTCACATTTGTGAAATGTAAAAAAAAAAAAAAAAACTTGTTCTTATCAGAAACTAAGGTATTGGAGAGTTGGGACCTCACTTTTTAATATCCATATGTTACAATATAGAGTCTCATTTAGGGCTCTGCCCACGCAGATGCTCATGAAATGCTTGCTAACTGAAGATTTTTATGATCACAGATAGAAAGATAGCATAAATGCAAAACACGATTTTTCCCTTGCCCTGAGTTACCCAGGAGCATCATTCTCATTCAGAGATGACCACATTTCAGAAAGTGGGTCTCATAAAACATACAATTTAATGAAGCCATCTGGGAAGATGATCGTCATATAAATGCAAGATATTGATATTATCTGGCTACTTGGGGAAATACCATGTAAATGAAGGTACAACCCAGCTCCATAATTCAAATCAAGTATTGATGTACAAGGTCTTTGGATAATGGACTTTGAAGATTGATCTTTCTCACAAATCCAAAGCTACTTTTTTCCCTTTTTACTCCCCTCCTTTGCAATTTTGCTAGATTTGTATGAGATTATATTTCACTATTTGAGAAACATCTTTTTAAAATATCTATCAGTGTCAACTGGGAGTCTTCAAACAGAAATTATACATCTGTGTTTATGGGGTGTTTTGAGCATCTCTTTCTTTGAAGCATAAATGATACACAGTCTTTTCTTTCTTGCTCCAATAATTATGCAGAATGTTGTTTAGTTATTTAACACCTCAGTTGATTCAGCTGCTTTCTCTTCTAGGAGAAAGGTGTGTTCAGATCCTGATATTATTTATCCTAAAGACTGTTCTGGATGAAGCTACCCAACGATCTGTACTCCTTTCTAGCCAATATTGCCTGTTTTCAAGGAGAGTCCATTGCTGAAATAATACTAAGATCAGTCATGCCAGTAATCACAAAATGAATGTTCATTTTGCCCTGGCTCTCTCAATCATTTGTGTAGTCAGTAGATCGGAAAGAGCATTTCCTATGTGTTTAAGATTTCTGCTGCTTCCAAAGATGACATGGAGGATGTTGCTCCTCCCATTGTGTGAACCTAAGTTCCTTTGGGTTCCTCATAGTCTCTGCAAAAAAGAATGAAATCTGCCTTCTTGAAGCCCTGAGTCCATTTAGCTCTGGCTGTCCCCAGCATCTCCTGTCACCACACACTTAACAAATAATAATATATAATATCAGTCTCAATACTCATTACATGGGTTTATGGACATGCTATGTGGTAGATAGGAGAGTAGAATATATTTGCTGATTGAAGGAGCCACACATAGCATTCATCTAGAAAATTGAGGGGGGGGATGATAGTACAGTGGATAGAGTGTTTGCCTTGCATGTGGCCAACTTAGGTTCAAACCCAGGCACCATATATTATCTGCAAAGCACCTTCAGGAATGATTCAAGTGTAGTCAGTAGTAAATCCTGAGTACCACCAGATGTGCTCCTCAAAAAAGACTAGGAAAATCTGCATGACCATTCGGTCATTGGCAGTTCAGAGAAGTATTTCTATGCTTTGGCCTTTACTTGGGGTAAGGTAAATAGAGAGCTGGCAATATATCTGTGATATTTAATTATTTTTATATTTGCTGAAGAAAAAAAAATCTTCCCTTTGCTCATCTTTTTGCTGAGGGATAGGCATCTTCAATCAGAGAGATACATTTGCATATTGATAAGCAAGTCAAGAATAATTACACTGCTCTCTCTTCTCTTCAAGTTCTTTCAGGCACTGCCGCTTTCTATCACTAAAGAATTTTCACGTTTCAACTTAGAGAGACAATTGAGAGATCTAGAGCCTTAAAATCCATATAAGCAAGCTCTAGTGAGTTCCATAGGTCAAAAGGGATACTAAGCAAAAAAATATAAAATGAAGAAAACCCACTTTGTACCCTCAAAGAGTTCTGCTTGGTAAGAACCTGATAGTAATGTAAGGCTATAAAGATACGGTAACTTTTAAAAATATCCTTATTAAATAACTGCAAACATATTTATAATTAGGTTTTATTTATAAAATGCCCTTCACCAATGCAACATTTCCAGCACCAATGCCTCCCATCTCCCTGCTTCCCCATCCCCTGTCTCTATTCCAGACAATCAATTTCTCTCTTCACTACTATTATCATGATAGTTGCTAGTGTAGTTATGCACTCGCCATTTTTTGTATTAAGCTTCATATTGTGGGCTGATCCTTCCAGCCCTCATCTCTAATGTCTCTGGTTTTTTATTACAATAATGTCCTTTAAACCTGAACATAAGTCTGGCTGGATACAGTATTCTAGGCAAAGTATTCATTTCATTGAGTTTTGCCACTATATCTTACCACTGCCTTCCGGTCTTGAAAGTTTCTTGTAACAAGTCTGCTTTAAATCTTCAGGATGCAACTTTGTATGTAATTTTCCTTCTTGATCTTGCTTCTTTCTGTATTCTATCCCTATCTGTGATATTTGTCATTGTGACTAGGAAGTGTGTTGGGGTGCTTTTCTTTGGGTCTCTTTTAGGGGGTACTCTTTGAGCATGCAGGATTTGGTTGCATACAGTCTTCAGCTCTGGGAGTTTCTGTGCAGTGATGTCCTTGACTGTTGATTCTTCCAGGATTTTCTTCCTGGGCCTCTGATATTCCAATAATTTTTATGCTGTTCCTGTTGAATTTATTACAGACTTCTATTTTTATCTGTTCACATTCTTTGAGAATTTTTTCCACTGACTGTTTGCTTTAAGGCTCTTTTCCAATCTCTTCTGTTGTATGGAGTTGTTATGCGTCTCATTTTCAGCTCACTGATTCTATCATCAGCTGCTGTTACTCTGCTAGAAAGCCTTTCCAGTAAAGTTTTCACTTCACCTACCAAGTTCTTCAGTTCAGTTATTTCACTTTGTAGTTTCCTCCTTTCTATTTTCATATTCTCTTGGTTCTTATTTGTGGTTCATTCAGATTTATCCACATTTTCTTTGAATTCTATGATTATCCTCAATATTTCTTCTCTAAACTCCTTCTCTGAGAGGCTAAAAAAGTGGTTGGCACTTTTTGGATCATCAGAGCTGCCATCTTCATTCTCTGTGCATGGTGTTTGCCTGCATTAATTTCTTCTTTGTCATGCTTGTAGTGTGGTGTTTTCTATGTGTTGTGCTGGAGTACATTGGCTAGAAGATGTGACTCCGCTCTTCATGGGTGGTGACATCTTATCCCTGCTGATGCGCTCTCAGGAGATGTTGTTGTGCCTTCAGGAGCTGTTCTGGGTTGGGTGGTTCACAGCTGTCTCGTAGCAGAGCCGGGCCATTCAAAATATCTCCTGCATGCCAAAGCACATGGCAGAAATTATATGTTCACATTTTTAACAATATTCTGAATTTTAAGATCTCCCCAGAGTATTTTTTTTATGTTGCAAAACAAGAAATTAAATTGCAGAGGTGATGACAAAATTAGTATGAATAGCTCAAGGGATTGTATTTTTAATGGCAGAACAGGCATGCAGAGAAACAATTATGTCTAAATAGCTTGTGCAAACAATATGACTAATATTTTAAGAAAATCAGGAATTTCGTAAAATCATGTGTCAAGGAAATTTCCTAAATCATGGCAATTACAAGGATCAAACTTTTTTTTTTTCATTTTTTTTAATTTATTTTGGGTTGGGGCCACACCTAACTGTGTTCAGGATTTTCTCCTGGCTCTGCACTCAGGTGTTCCTAGCATTCTTCAAGGGACCATATGAGGTATTATAAGTCATATACAGGTCAGCTGAATGAAGGGTAGTGCCTTAGCTGCTGTACTATCTCTCTAGCCTTTTGGTATTTATTTTTGCTTTAACTTTTTTTTTTGTTTTTGGGGCCACTCCCGTTTGATGCTCAGGGGTTACTCCTGGCTAAGCACTCAGAAATTGCCCCTGCCTTGGGGGGACCATATGGGACGCCAGAGAATCAAACCATGGTCCTTTCTTGGCTAGTGCCTGCAAGGCAGACACCTTATTTCTACCACCACCTCTCTGGCTATTTTAACTTTTTAATTGATGTATTGTGATTTATTCCACTGATGTACCTGAATCCCTTGGCCCCTGCCCCTCTATATTTGCTGCCTGTCTCTATTTCCTTACTCCCTCAATTTCTTTTTTTTTCTGTCCTCCCCTGCTATACTCTGGAGCTAAGGATAAACTTAGCATCTCTTTATTTAAAACAATTCATTCCCTCCTCCAGTTATTCTAAATGCCATGTGAGTTCATCCTGTGTTTGTTTTCTTCTAACTTACTTAATTTAACATTTTATCTACCAGTTTCATCCATGTTACAGTGAATTACAACATTTTATTGTTCCTTACAACTGCATAGTAATTCCATTATATATAATATGAAACACATATTTATAATCATATCTATGAACGGTCATCTAGCTTGATTTCATATTTTAATTACTGTACTGAGTGTTGCAATAAATTATAGTGTGTATATATCCTTTTTTAGAACTACTTTATTTTTGTCATCTATTTTTTCTCATTTCATTTTTTTCAATTACAGAGATGCTTATTATTGAGTTTCAGTCATACAATGTACACAGCATTTCACCCGTGCATATTTCCTATAATATTTCAATAATGTCTCCAGTTTCCCTCCTGCCCTCCCTCCTTGCCCTCTCCACTGCCTGCCACAATGGAAAACATTTTCTTCTTTTTTTCATTTCCTTTTCTCTTCCTCTTTTCCTTTTTCTTTCTTCTAGACACAGTGGTCTGCAATATTGCTACTGAAGGGATATCCCACGTATCACTTTATCTCCTTTCAACACCCAGTTCTTCTCCAGAGTGTTTAATTCCAACTATCATTGTCATAGTGTTTCCTTTTCTACTCTAACAGTATTACCCCAATATTTATGGCAAATTTCCTATCGTGTACTGGCCCTTATGGCCCTTGTCTTTATTATCTATGAATAATATTACCATATTACCTTTTTTAATATCCCACAAGTGATTATTCTACATCTATCTCTTTTCCTCTGACTCATTTTGCTCTGCATAATACTCTCCAAATTCATCCATGTATAAATAAATTTTATGACTTCATTTTTTCCCAACTGCTACAGAGTATTCCTTTGTGTAGATGTACCACTGTTTCTTTATACACTCATGTGTTCTCAAACACTTGGGTTGTTTCCAGATTCTAGCTATCTTGAATTGTGCTGCAAACATAGGTAGCAGAGTACTTTTTTGCATTATGTTTTGGTTCTTAGGGTATATTCCTAGGAGTAGTATTCTTGGGTCATATAGATGCTCAATTTCTTGGGTTATTTTTGGAATAGCCATATTATTTTCCAAAAAGGCTGAACCAGTCAATATACCCACCATCACTGAATGAGAGTCTCTTTCTGCCAGCATCTGTGCCAGCATTAGTTATTCTTATATTTTGTGATTGTGTGCCAGTCTCTGTTGCGTTAAGTGGATAGCTCATTGTTTTCATTTGCATCTCTTGATGCAAATGAAACATTTTTTTCATGTGCCTTTTGACCATCTGTATATCTTCTTCAAGGTAATGTCTGTTCATATCTTCTCATTTTTTGTATATAGTTAGATTTTTTTTGTTAAGTTCTACCAGTACCTTGTATATCTTTAGATATTAACCTCTTCTAAGGTATATATCATGACTTCTTGATCCATTGATGGGTAGTTGGGTTTTTGGGTTATTGTTCCTTGGCTATTTGTTAAGAGCTACTATTAACAAAATGTGCATATATCCTTTCAAATTAATGCTTTTGTGTTTGGGAGATAGAGGACAAGAATTGGTACTGATAATTCATATGGGCTCTGAAATTAAAGTCAAAACTTCTTGGGTTATATATGACCTATCAAAATTCTTTTTTTTTTTTTTTTTTTTTTTTGGTTTTTGGGTCACACCCAGCAGTGCTCAGGGGTTACTCCTGGCAGGCTCGAGAGACTGTATGGGATGCCAGGATTCAAACCACCGTCCCTCTACATGCAAGGCAAATACCCTGCCTCCATGCTATCTCTCCAGTGCCCTCATCCAAGTTCTATCCCTGCTACTGCATATGGTTCCTGAACTATAACAGAAATAATTTCCAAGCACAGAACCATGCATAAGCTCTGTGAAGAACGAAGTGAAGAATATTGACTTCTTCACTTACTGTCCTGACTGGTAACTTCATTAAACTTCATTAAATGTACAAAGATACATTTTATAGTCTGGTATATGAGTATGAATAAATGTTTTTATTCATCATAAATTATCAGAGAGAAAAATCTATATATCAAGGAAGACATTTTTTTAAGTACAATTATAAAAGTCAGAGAAATCTAACAAGAGTTAGATTTCACCTGTGTTCATGTATTTACTGACAAATGATAGCTACTACAGTCTATGGATGCCTAACCTTGAACATCTCCAACAAAAAGTCAAAGGAAGTAAATTAGTCATTAATTTGCATTTGCATTTGAAAATGCAGCTGTTAATTGTTGAACATATTGACTTTTAAGTCAGCTCTGTTTAATTTCATCCCTGGTTCTGCCACCTTTTCATATGGAAGAGACTGCTAAACTTTCATTTTTTTCAATTGGATGTTATCTCCAAGTCAATAGAACTATTATATGAGATAAATCGTAGTTTTTGCAAATACCTAGTATAGAAGCTAGAGTAGTTTATGCAAATACCTAGAATAAAAGCTGGAATATAGTCACAGCATAAACTAGTGTGTGACTACTACTAAAGAAAAAATTCTAAATTGTCTGGCAAATGTTAAGGAATAACCTAGTTAATAAAGAAGAAACACTAAGATATTTATACTCACTTCATAAATAAAAATGTCCTGGATCATTTCAATTGAAGATTTTTCAGGCCAGAGACAGAGTACAGTGAATAGGGTATGGCTCACAAACTTGCAAACTAATATCTTAAAGTTTTGCACGAATACAATAGCATAAGTGGTTAAGCAGATACTTATCATATATGAGACCTGGAGTTTGATTCACAGCATTCTCTCATCCCCAAACTCTATTGGGAATGACCCTGGTGGCTCCCTAGAACCTCTGATGTGGGCCCCATAAAAATTATGACTTGTACCCAATATATTTATATATATTTATAAATTATTTATTATTATTTATAAATGTAATTACACATTTGCACAATAGTAGATGTATATATTATAAAACTCAAGATAGAAATTTCAAAGTACTATAATAAAATTTTAATGCTTTAACACTTTTTTAAATATTCTTCTAGAGAATTATCTTGAAAACTCCTTATCAAGGGTTTACTCCACATTGAGAATCCCAGACAATATAATATTCTCAACTACAAGATAGACTAGGCATGAAATAAGTTAAAGGACTTACTGATCATCTAAAAATACGTAGACTACTCAGCAAAATATTTCTAAAGGATGCACATATGTCTGGTACAAGCCAACTTTGTTTACTGTTTTTAATATTTGTTTCTAAGGTCATCTCCTGCATGAAACTTCCCCAGCATTTCTAAGTATATTTAACAATTACTCTCTTTGTGTTACCCTATCCCTTTTCAGATCTAGTATAATATCTGTAACACTCAATTATACTCATATAAATCTGTGTCTCTCTCCATTCCAACTATCACCCTCTCAAAGTCAGGAATTATACCATGTTCTTTTTTTATTTTTTAGACATATTTTATTGGATCATAAATGAAAAGGGATAATGTACAAGTGATATAATAACCATAATAGCTTAGTATGCACGATTTTATATAACTAAATTGAGTCATCCAGAAGAAATAAAAATAGTTTTAGAATCTCACAGCCATTCAAGACTTAATGGAACAAATAGCAAAAAACACCAACAGACATATTCAAGAATGGAAATTGAAACTAAACAAAAACAAAAGTGCAGTTCCAGATATTTTTACTAGTGTTTCTTAAAGGTTTAGAGTCAAAGGAGCACTGTAAAAACAGTGTTAGGGTGGCAATTATCGTTTGCATGGGTCGACCAAAGTATAGGGACATGGAAAGGAAAAACCTTGGCCTAAATACAAGGAGACCCTACCCCTGAAGTTTCCTGACATAAGAACAATTCTATATACCATGTTCTTTATTGATTTGCTAGTACATGTTATGGAATAGGTTCTTGATAAATACTAAGAAATGAATGAATTGACAGAACTAACAGTGATTTGATTCATAACAAGCAATATATTTTGGAAGGATATAGGAGAGAAAGAGGTGTGGGATAGAAAGAAAGATTATACTGTAAAATGTTAACTAGAGTCTCTTCAGCATAGGATTATATTTAATTAGATTGTAATGTTTGACTTGTTTGCAGAAAGTTGCATAGAATTTCCCTGTGAATTCTCCAGATACTGTAACAGAATTCTTGGTAGCTTCGCTCCTCTGCACAGCTCTTCCTTTGCTACAGAGGAGCGTTAGGCCTGGGTGAGGATATTTGTGCATTTGCTAATCATGCATTTGTTTTCCCTCTAAATTCAGTTCTGCCTGCCAACAACAGCTCAAGATGACAATCATTTTTATGCTTTTAGTCAAACAATGATTCCAGAAGGACATGGAAGAAGGAAACAAAGCCAGAAATTTAACAAAAACAAGGAGAAAGAAGAAAATAAGTTTAACTATTTGGATTCCATTTCTTTATATTCCATCTGAGGATTTGAAGACTCCTTTTCAGGTATATAATTGGAAAACAGTTTACCTGTCACAACCTACTCCCTTTTTGCAGATGACATGATGGTATACATTGAAGACCATAAAGAGTCCACAAAAAAGCTCATAGAAACAATAAGCTAATATAACAAAGTGTCTTCAAAGTTAATATACAAAAATTGGCTGCATTTCTATATACAAACAATAAATTATAAAGTTACCAAAGAGTCTATCCCATTTAAAATAATGCCCAAAATATCAAGTGCCTAGGAATCAACAAAAGAGGTAAAGAGTCCTCAACCATAAAAACTTCAAAACACTTAGAAATTAAAGAAGCCCTTAGGAAATGGAAAAACATTCCATGATCATGGTTTGGAAGAATAAATACTGTCAAAATGACCATCCTCCCTGAACTATTTCAATGCAATCCCTATCCAAATTCAGACAGCATTTTTCAAGGACTTAGAACAGTAAATTATAAAGTTTTTATGGAATCATTGAGGACCCAGATAGCCAAACCATATGAAAAAATATAAAACTATAAATTATACTACAAAGCCATGAGTGAGTATCAAAACACTATGCTACTGGAATAAAGACAGACTCTTTGACTAATACGTAGGAATAGAATATACAAGGTCAAACCCCCTATACATGGTCAGCTACTTTTTTGACAAAGGAGCTGAGAACATGACATGGAATAAACATAGCCTCTTCAAATTGTTGTGACAATTGGAAAATTACTTGTAATAAATTAAAGCTGGATCCATATTGCATACCTCACACAAAAGTCAGCTTAAAGTGGACCAAAGAATTAAGATCAGACCTGAATCTATAAACATCACTGAATAAAATACATAGAATGCTCCAAGACCTAGACCTCAAAAAATATTCAATGATATGATGCTATTAGCAAAGGCTACAAAATCAAAATTAAAGAAATGAGACTACGGGGCCGGAGAGATAGCATGGAGGTAAGGCATTTGCCTTTCATACAGAAACACAGTAGTTCGAATCCTAACATCCCATATGGTCCCCTGTGCCTGCCAGGGGTGATTTCTGAGCATAGAGCCAGGAGTAACCTCTGAGCGCAGCCGGGTGTGACCCAAAAACTAATGAAGTTCATCTGGAACAATAAGCACCCTCGAATAGCTAAAGCACTTTTAGAAAAAGGAAAATGGGAGACATTAAAATGGGAGGCATTACTTTCCCCAACTTTAAACTGTACTACAAAGCAATAGTTATCAAAACAGCATGCTATTGGAATAAAGATAGAACCTCAGATTAGTGGAATAGGCTTGAGTTCTCAGACAATGTTCCCCAGACATACAGACACCTAATTTTTGATAAGGGAGCAAGAAATCCTAAGTGGAGCAGGGAAAACCTCTTCAACAAGTGGTGCTGGCAGAACTGGTTAGCCACTTGCAAAAAAGCGAACATAGACCCTCAGTTAACATCATGTACGAAGGTAAAATCCAAATGGATTAAAGACCTTGATATCAGACCTGATACCATAAGGTATATAGAACACCACATAGGTAAAACACTCCATGATATTGAGACTAAAGTCATCTTCAAGGAGGAAACTGCACTCTCTAAACAAGTGGAAGCAGAGATAAACAGATGGAAATACATTAAGCTGAGAAGCTTCTGCACCTCAAAAGAAATAGTGCCCAGGATACAAGAGCCACCCAGCATGTGAGAGAAACTATTTGCCCAATACCCATCAGATAAAGGGCTAATATCTAAAATATACAGGGCACTGACAGAATTTTACAAGAAAAAAAATGTCTAATTCCATCAAAAAATGGGGAGAAGAAATGAACAGACACTTTGATTAAAAAAAATACAAATGGCCAAAAAGCACATGAAAAAATGCTCCTCATCACTGATCATCAAGGAGGTGCAAATCAAAATGATGAGGTACCACCTCACACCACAGAGATTGGTACACATCACAAAAAATGAGAACAATCGGTGCTGGCATGGATGTGGAGAGAAAGGAAGTCTTATCCACTGCTGGTGGGAATGCCGTCTACCTCACACCACAGAGATTGGTACACATCACAAAAAATGAGAACAATCGGTGCTGGCATGGATGTGGAGAGAAAGGAAGTCTTATCCACTGCTGGTGGGAATGCCGTCTAGTCCAACCTCTATGGAAAGCAATATGGAGATTCCTCCAAAAACTGGAAATTGAGCTCCCATTCGACCCAGCTATTCCACTCCTAGGGATATACCCTAGGAACACAAGAATACAATACAAAAACCCCTTCCTCACACCTATATTTATTGCAGCACTATTCACAATAGTCAGGCTCTGGAAACAACCAAGATGCCCTTCAACAGATGAATGGCTAAAGAAAATGTGGTACATATACACAATGGAATATTATGCAGCCATCAGGAGAGATGAAGTCATGAAATTTTCCTATACATGGATGTACATGGAGTCTACCATGCTGAGTGAAATAAGTCAGAGGGAGAGACACACAAAATAGTCTCACTCATATATGGGTTTTAAGAAAAATAAAAGTCATCTTTGCAACAATCCTCAGAGACAATGAGAGGAGGGCTGGAACTTCCAGCTCACTCCATGAAGCTCATCACAAAGAGTTGTGAGTGCAGTTATAGAAATAACTACACTGAGAACTACTATAAGCATGTGAATGAATGAGGGAACTGGAAAGCCTGTCTAGAGTACAGGTGGGGGTGGGGTGGGATGGAGGGAGATTTGGGACATTGGTGGTGGGAATGTTGCACTGGTGAAGGGGGTGTTCTTTACATGACTGAAACCTAATCACAATCATATTTGTAATCAAGATGTTTAAATAAAGGGAAAAAAAGAAAAGAAATGAGACTACATCAAACTGCAAAGTCTCTATGTGGCAAAAAATAGGGAAAAAATTAAAAAATAGCTAGCAATGAAAAAATATTTTTACTCAACAGATAAAGGGTTGATATTCAGGATATATAAAGTACTCACAAACATCAATCAAAATAAAATTTAAAACTCCATCAAAAATGGGGAGAAGAAATGGGCAGATATTTCTCTCAAGACCACCAATAGATGGCCAATAAGTACATGAAAAAATATTCATCATGATCTATTATTAGGTATATCCAAATCAAGATGGTAATGAGGTATCATTTTATTCCAGTGAGAATGGCACATATTAAAATTATTGGAACCAATCTGCGTTGGTGGGGATGTGATGAAAAATAAATGCTCATTCACAGCTGGTGGAAATATAGTCTGGTCCAACTCCTTTATAAAACACTATGGAAAACCCTCAGTAAACTCAAATTTAAGCTGACATATGACCCCAAATTTTCCTTTTGGGTGTCTATCCCCAGAACACACAGTTTATTCTAAAGGACATATATACATCATTATTCATTTCAGCACTCAGTTCAATAACTAACATTTGGGTTTTTTTTTTTGAGGAGTCAATTGAGATTTATTAGGGGTCCACACCAAATAGAAAACCCACAATTCGTATTGGGTCCACTTCCGGTGTTGAGGGGCAGACTGGGCTTTCTCCAGCCTTGCTAGGAACTCCTTACTGGAGCCCAGGGAGCACAGTGCTGGAGTCTGCCAGTAAGGGCTTGGGAGTCCAGATGGGCCAAGCATGTCATTCAGGGCCAAGCTAGTCCTCTTAGCCTTAGCCCCAAGCACCTCTCAGCCCAATACCCCAGAGCTGGCAGGAGATGGCATTGGGGCACTGGAGGGGAGTTCCCCTGGACCCACTCATCGACCACATTGAAGGGACCCCAAATGCGGTCTGAGTGGAGGGACCTGGGCGACTTTAAAGCAGCAGGTGACTTTCGGAGCACGGTCCCCAATTGTACAGATGTTTGGCTTCTGAGACAAGCTGGGAAGTTTCTCTGACCCTCAGCTTCACGCTCTCTTGTAAGGCCTTCACCTCTTTCAGCATAGCCTCCAGTTCTTCCTCCTGGCCTTGGGACTGGCCTGTCAGTGCGGACACCTCCCACACCAGGTCTTGGACCTGGCGCCTCTGCGTCATATGAGTGACGATGCTGTCGTGGTTGGGGGCTCCAACGTCAACGTCGATGAGGCCATCGTCAGGTTTGCTGTGCTCCATGTCTGCCGGGCTCTGTTGTGGAGACTCCTACTGGAGCCTTTCCCACTGCAGCTGAAGGGCATACAGTTCTTCAATCTTATCACCTTTTTTTTTTAATTTTTTATTTTTAATTAGGAGAACAAAGATGCAAAGAAAGAGGATAAGGTAAAGTTACAGTGGAAGGACAATCACCCATAACATAATTCTCAGAAGTCCCCTTGCTGATATCTTAACTTTGAAATTTCAGCCAAAGAACATTAAGATAAGTAAGACAGA
This sequence comes from Suncus etruscus, assembly GCF_024139225.1. Classification (NCBI taxonomy): domain Eukaryota; kingdom Metazoa; phylum Chordata; class Mammalia; order Eulipotyphla; family Soricidae; genus Suncus; species Suncus etruscus. The sequence goes on along the minus strand of NC_064852.1, from coordinate 61,942,087 downwards.
ATCCATGTACAATTACTTTGTCCCTCAAGTCCCCAGATTGTAACACATTATAATATTTCTTAACAGCACACAAGGCAATCTAAAGCCATAAAACTTACGTAACTCCTTAAACATTACAGGCATAGTATTTTTTTTACATTTCCATGTACATGCATATTAGCTTAAGTTAACCTCAAATTTTAAGTGGGTTCTTTTTAAGGATTAGAGTCAAAGGAGCACAGTAAAAATGGTGTTAGAGTGGCAATTGTTGTTTGCATAGGCCCACCAAAATACGAGTGACATGGAAAGGAATAACCTTGGCCTAAATACAAAGAGACCTGACCCCTGAAGTTTCCTGGCACAAGACCAACACTAGGCTCCAGGCAAGCTAGATCGTCCAATCCAAGACATTGTCTGTAGTGCCAACACACTTTTATTTTTCACACAGTCTCTGTTGTTGGTATCATGTTTCTGTATTAAAGATCCTGGAATCTGCATATCCTACATTGAAGTCAGGATGTGGAGCGACCTCTCGTTTCACCTCACAATCTGAGAACAGAGCCAGAATAAGTGCAGAGCACTGTAGAGCGTGACTCAAAATCCCCTCAGAAATTATTTTTCAAAAAGCTTGTATACTGGCCAAAATGATAATAGTGGTGAGGGCACTTGTATGCAGTTGTCCCTGGTGTAATCCCTAGCACTTCATAAGGTCCCCACAAACACCACCAGGAGTAATTCTTTTTTTTTGTCCCCCAATTCACAATACAGATCAGGCAAAGGGCCTGTGTTGAGGTGTATATGGGGTGCATTTACTGTACCTCCTCTTTCTATACAGTCAGTGTAAAGAACACAGCCTGTGATAAGACTTGGGAGGCCTTATCTTTTCTTTTTTTTGATATATATATATATAATATATATAATATATATATAATAATATAATATATATAATAATATATATAATATATATAATAATATATATGTAATATATAATATATATATATATAATCCTTCACCAGTGCAACATTCCCATGACAAATATCCCAAGTGTCCTTCCTCCCCACCCCACACCGGCCTGTACTCTAGACAGGCTTTCTACTTCCCTCATTCAGTCACATTTTGTTATGATAGTTCTCAATGTAATTATTTCTCTGACTGCACTAAACGATCTCTGTGGTGAGCTTCATGTCGGAAACTGGACCCTACCATCCTTCTCTATTTTGTCTTTGAGAATCACCACACAAATGTTTTTTATTTTTCTCAAAACCTATAGATGAGGGAGACCAATCTGTGTTTATCTCTCTTCCTCTGACTTATTTTACTCAGCATAATAGATTCCATATACATCTATGTATAGGAAAATTTCATGACTTTATCTCTTCTGATGGCTATATAATATTCCATTGTGTATATGTACCACAGTTTCTTTAACCATTCATCTATTGAGGGGCATCGAGGCTGTTTCCAGAGTCTGGCTATTGTAAATACACTGCTATGAATATAGGTGTGAGAAAGGGATTTTTGTATTGTATTTTTGTGTTCCTAGGTTATATCCCTAGGAGTGGTATAGCTGGATTGTATGGAAGCTCAACTTCCAGCTTTTGGAGAAATCTCCATATCACTTTCCACAAAGGTTGGACCAGATGGCATTTCCACCAGCAGTGAATAAGAGTTCCTTTCTCTCCACATCCTTGCCAGCACTACTTGTTCTCATTTTTCCTGATGTGTGCCAATCTCTGTGGCATGAGATCGTACATCATAGTTGTTTTGATGTGGAGCATTTTTTCATGTGCCTTTTGGCCATTTGTATTTCTTTTTTGTCAAAGTGTCTGTTCATTTCTTCTCCCCATTTTTTGATGGGGTTAGATGTTTTTTCTTGTAAAGTTCTATCAGAGCCTTATATATTTTGGATATTAACCCCTTATCTGATGAGTATTGGGTGAATAGTTTCTCCCACTCAATGGGTGGCTCTTGTATTCTGGGCACTATTTCCTTTTGAGGTGTAGAAGCTTCTCAGCTTAATATAGTCCCATTTATTTATTTCTGCTTTCACTTGTTTGGAGAGTATGGCTTCCTCCTTAAAGATACCTTTAGTCTCAATGTCATGGAGTGTTTTACCTACATGTTGTTCTATATACTTTATGGTTTCAGGTCTTATATCTAGGTCTTTAATCCATTTGGATTTTACCTTTGTACACAATGTTAACTAGAGGTCTAAATTTGCTTTTGTACAAGTGGCTAGCTAGTTGTGCCAACACCACATGTTGAAGAGGCTTTCTTTGCTCCATTTAGGATTTCTTGCTCCTTTATCAAAAAGTAGGTGATGGTATATCTGGGGAACATTCTCTGAGTACTCCAGTCTGTTCCACTGATCTGAGGGTCTGTCTTTATTCCAATACCATGCTGTTTTAATAACTATTGCTTTGTAATACAGTTTAAAGTTAGGGTAGGTAATACCTCCCATATTTCTTTTCCCAAGTATTGCTTTAGCTATTTGTGGCTGTTTATTGTTCCAAATGAATTTCAGAAGTGTTTGGTCCACTTCTTGGAAAAATGTCATGGGTATCTTTAGAGGGATCACATTAAATCTGTGCAAAGCTTTGGAGATTATTGTCATTTTAATAATATTAATCCTGCCAATCCAAGATCAGGGTATGAATTTCCATTTCCATGTGTCTTCTCTTATTTCTTGTAGCAGGGTTTTATAGTTTTCTTTGTATATATCATTCACATCCTTAGTCAAGTAGACTCCAAGGTATTTGCATTTATGTGAGACTAATGTAAATGGGGTTGTTTTCTTAATATCCATTTCCTCCCTATCATTATTGGTGTATGAAAAAGCCATTGATTTCTGTGTATTAATTTTATAGCCTGCTATGTTGCTATATGCATCTATTGTTTCTAAAAGTTTTTTGATAGTATCTTTAGGGTTTTCTAAGTATAGTATCATGTCATCTGTGAACAGTGAGAGCTTGACTTCTTCCTTTCCTATCTGGATTCCCTTGATATCTTTTTCTTGTCTAATCGCTATAGCAAGTACTTCCGGTATTATGTTAAATAGGAGTGGTGAGGGGGGGCAACCTTGTCTTGTACTGGAGTTTAGAGGGAAGGCTTTCAGTTTCTCTCCATTGAGGATTATATTTGCTATTGGCTTGTGATAAATGTCCTTGACTAGATTGAGAAAGGTTCCTTTCATTCTCATCTTTCTGATTTGTAATTGATTTTTTAAATCAAGAATGGGTGTTGAACCTTATCGAATGCTTTCTCTGCATCTATTGATATAATCATGTGATTTTTATTTTTCTTCTTGTTCATATTGTGTATTATGTTGATGGATTTATGAATGTTAAACCATCCTTGCATTCCTGGGATGAAACCTACTTGATCATAGCAAATGATCTTCTTGATAAGGCATTAAATTCTATTTGCCAGAATTTTATTGAGGATCTTTGCATCTGTATTCATCAAGGATATTGGTCTGTAATTTTCTTTTTTGGCTGTATCTCTGTCTGGTTTTAGTATCAAGGTGATATTGGCTTCATAGAAGCTGCCTGGAAATGTTTCCATTTTTCAATTTCATGAAAGAGCCTGGCAAGGATTGGTAGTAATTCCTCTTAAAAAGTTTGAAAGAATTCATTAGTGAATCCATCTGGATCTGGGCTTTTCTTTTTGTGGAGACGTTTTAATTTCCTCAGTATTGATGGGAGTGTTTAGATATGCTACATCCTCCTTGTTCAACCGTGGAAGATTATGAGTTCAAAAATTTATCCATTTCTTCAAAGTTCTCATGTTTCGTGGCATAAATTTTCTCAAAGTAATCTCTGATTACCCTTTGAATCTCTGCAATATCTGTAGTGATCCCCCCCTTTTCATTTCTAATATGGGTTATCAGTTTCTCTCTCTTTCTTTGTGAGTTTTGCCAATGGTCTATTGATCTTATTTATTTTTTCAAAGAACCAACTTCTGCTTTTGTTGATCTTTCGGATTGTTTTTTAGATTTCCACTTCATTGATTTCTGCTCTAAGCTTTGTTATTTCCTTCTGTCTCCCTATTTTTGGTTTCTTTTGTTGATCATTTTCTAATTTTATGAGCTGTGTCATTAGGCTATGCCCCTTCTTCCTTCCTGATGTGTGCTTGCAAAGCTATAAATTTTCCTCTCAGTACTGCTTTTGCTGTGTCCCATAGATTCTGATAATTTGTGTCTTCATTGTCATTTGTTTCTAGGAAAGTTTTAATTTCTTCTTTGGTTTTATCATGGACCCACTGTTCAGTAGCAGGCCATCTAGTTTCCAGTTGTTAAAGTTTTTCTTCTGTGTGCCTTTGTAATTCACATCCAATTTCAGAGCTTTATGATCAGCAAAGATAGCCTGAAAATTTTCTATCCTTTTAATTTTATGGAGATATGTTTTATGTACCAGCATGTGGTCTATCCTGGAGAATGAGCCATGTGCACTAGAGAAGAATGTGTATCCAGGTTTCCGAGGATGGAGTGTCTTATACACACACACACACACACACACACATACATATATATGTGTGTGTATATATATATATATTATATATATATATATTAGGCCTCTTTCTTCCATTTCTCTTCTCAGATCTAATATATTTTGTTGGGTTTCAGTCTATCTGACCTATCAAGTGTAGAAAGGGTTGTGTTGAGGTCTCCCACAATTATTGTGTTATTACTGATGTCCTCTTTCAAATTTGTCAATAGTTGTATTAGATATCTTGCTGGTCTCTCATTAGATGCATATATATTTAATATTGCGATTTCTTCCTGCTGTACATATCACTTGATTAGTACATAGTGTCCATTTTCATCCCTTACAACTTTTTTTGAGTCTAAAGTTTGCATTGTCAGATATTAATATTGCCACCCCAGCTTTTTTAAGGGTGTTGTTTGCTTGGATGATTTTTCTCCAGCCTTTGATTTTGAGTCTATATTTGTTATGACTATTCAGGTGTGTTTCTTGTAGGCAGCAGAAGGTTGGGTTCATCTTTTTGATCCATTTTGCCACTCTGTGCCTCTTAATTGGTCCATTTAATCCATTGATATTGAGAGAGATGATTGTCATGTGAGTTAATGCCATATTTATTTATAAGATTGATGTTGTCTGTTGATCTATCTTGTCTTAAAGTAGGCTTTTCAGTTTCTCCTTTAAGGCTGGTTTTGTATCTGTAAAATTTCTGAGCTGTTGTTTATTCATGAAGCTCTGGATCCTTCCTTCAAACCTGAATGTGAGTCGAGCTGGGTACATTATTCTAGGTGAAGCCTCCATTTCATTCAATCTTGTCACAATATCCCACCACTATCTTCTGGCCTTGAGAGTTTCTTGTGACATGTCTGTTTTAAATCTTAAGGATGTTCCTTTGAATGTAATTTCCCTTTTGGATCTTGCTGCTTTCAGTACCTTACCCCTATTTGTGGGATTTGTATTGTGACTAGGATGTGTCTGAGGGTGCTTTTTTGGGGGATCTTTTTTAGCTGGTACTCTTCAGGCATGCAGGATTTGTTTGCATACAGTCGTTATCTCTGGGAGATTATTTGTAATGATGTCCTTGATTGTTGATTCTTCCTGGGGATTTTCCTCCTGTGTTTCTGGAACGCCAATGATTCTTATTTGTTTCTGTTGAATTTATCCAACATTTCTATTTTCATCTGTTCAAAATCTTCTTTGAGGTTCTTTTCAAATCTCTTTTGTTGTATAGAGTTATTATTCCTCTCATCTTCTAGCTGACTAATTATGACTTCAGCTTCTGTTATTCTACTGGAGAGGCCCTCCATAGAGTTTTGCATTAACTGTACTGCATTTTTCAGTCACATTATTTCAGTTTGAAGTTTTCCAATTTTCATATTTGTGGTCTGTTCAGATCGATCTATGCTCCCTTTGAGTTCCATGAACATCTTCCACATCTCCACTCTAAACTCCCTTTCTGAGAGGTCAACCAGGTAGTTGGCACTTTTTGACTCATCAGAGCTGCCATCTTCATACTCTACGCATGCAGTTGTCCTTCGTTGTTTCCTCATTTTCACCCTTTAACTGTATTTATGTGTATTGCAATGGGTTTCGTACTATATAAAAAGTGTGCAGCCATGGAGCGAAGAGGAGCAGCCATGCTTTTATTTTTTATTCCCCCCTCCATAATCTTTTTGGTTGGACCCAGGGATCACAAAGCAGCTTCAAGTGTGGCCCTCAAAAACAGTCTGCTGGCACCAAAGCAGGCAGGGGTCAAGGAACGGTGGACAAATCCACCCCTACCTTCAGTCAGACTCGGAGAGCTCAGCTCTCTTCAATAATTAATATTTGGAATCAACTAGGTACCTAATAACAGATGAGTATATAATTAATATGTGATAGAGATACACAATGGAATACTACACTGCTATAAGGAATGATGAATTTATGTGATTTTTCTTCATCATGGAGGAAACTGGAAGCTATCATGTTAAATTAAGTAAGCCAGAAGAAGGATAAATCATTTACATGTGGTATTTAGAACTATATGAGGGAATGCAGTGGTTTAAAGGTGGGATGCCTAGATCACCCTTGGCCCCAGAGTTAAGGAAAAGAAAAGAAATAGAATGGATGGGAGAAGAGATAGATGAGAAACAACATAGGGGCAGGGGTCAAGGAATTCAGAAATATTGGTGGTGTTAAGAAATGATGGAACTGAATATTTAAAACAGAGATTCAACAACACTGAAATCTTGAGATCCAAACTTTGATAACCAAGCTTAAACATGTATCTGTTAAGATGGCAAGCTACGGGGAGGGGTAGTCGGAGTATACCCGGAACATTGGTGAAGGCAATTTGATAGTGGTAGTGAAATCAGTGCTTGCAGATTGTAATTATAAAACTCAATTATGAATAACTTTGTAAACCACAATATTTAATTTAAAATTGTAATTAATAAAAGACTATCAGAAAAAGAAGAGATGGGGAATCAAAGAGGGAAGTGGGCCCAAATAAACTAGTGAGTATGGTATGGTAAAATTTTAAATGGTATGGGGCCAGAGAGATAGCACAGTGGTAAGGCGTTTGTCTATCATGCAGAAGGATGGTGGTTTAAATCCTGGCATTTCATATGGTCCCCCGTGCCTGCCAGCAGTGATTTCTGAGCATAGAGCCAGGAGTAACCCCTGAGCGCTGCTGGTGTGACCCAAAAACCAAAAAAAAAATTATTTTAAATGATATAAAATTATGCCCCTAAAATAAACAGTTTGATAAACCAATGTTACTTCAATAAAAATAGTTTTTATTTTAAATTGAGAGATCAGAAATGTTTTTTTGTATTTGTCATTTTTTAATTATATATAATTTTTATTTTGACCATATTGGCTTACATATCTTTCACAGTAGTATTTTAGGTGCATATTAACATTGAATCAGGGGAATTCCCATCACCAAATTTGTCCTTCCTCCACCCCTGATCCCATCCTGCATTTCATTTCCCCCATCCTCACCCCCCAGGCTGCTAGAATAAATGGTCCCCTCTGTGTCTAGCTTACTACATAGTGATCATATATCTGTTTGGTCCTGGTACCCTCCCTTGTTTCCCTTTCTATTTGAGAGGCGGAACTAGATAGTTCGAGTTACGTGGTTTTGTTTGAAGAAGAGAAAAGCAATAAAGTGGGGTAAAAATCAAATTATAAACAGAAATGTTTTTAATTGTCTTTTTTTTTTAAGAGTTTGAGTAGGAGCTCCTATGTTCAAAGCACAGACAGCATGGACACTCACATCCCACATTGCTGCTTTGCCAATGGCCCAAATTCACTGCTTCACTAATCTCTACAGAGACAGCTAACTGACAAAAATTCAATGTATGACAGTTTGAAGCTAAAAACTCTAGGGATCTTCTCAGAGTAGGGACATGTAGTCTACCCCCAACCAACACACACACACACTCTATCTCTCTCACAAACTCTCTCTCTCTCTCTCTCTCTCTCTCTCTCTCTCTCTCTCTCTCTCTCTCTCTCACACACACACACACACACACACCTTTGTACAACTTGAAGCTTTGGTAGCCATAGAAGCCACAGCCATTACCATGGTCAGTTCATCAACCAGTTCCATAGATTCACACTTATTCTCAAAAGAGATGTAAGTTAGGCCACAAAAGTTCATGGAAATTGTTACTTATTCTTTACAAAAATGTTGTCAAAGTTTTGCCATTATTTTTTCTTTAATACTTAGATGTCATCTTCTTTGGACTTGAGAAGCCTACTTAGATATTTTGTTTGTCTGTTTCAATGAGTTTTTTGATGGTGTTTGTTTTAATTTTTTGGACCACACCTGGCAATGCTCAGGGGTTAATACTACTTGCTCTGCACCCAGGAATCACTTCTGGTATGGGTTGCAGGTGAGCCGCATGCAAGGCTAATACACCCTACCCACTACTATCACTTTGACCCCTTCTCAACTATCAATTTGGCCCCTTCTCAATAAGTTTTAAGTCCACTAAGAGTTGGTTCTATGATTTGTGCACAATTTTCCCAGATTCTCTAAGATGCTCCTGATACTAAAGAGAAAGTAAAATGTTATATTATTTACATACCATTGTGGTTTAGTTGTTTGAGATGGGAAACAAATAAAAGTTGTATAGGTTAGCTTCCAATTTTCTCTAACAGTAAAATAAACCTCAAACAGACAATCATGTATTTCTTCCTAATGACCTAGAAAACATTTTTATTTCTAGACACAAATTATGTAATTTTAATATGTTTTCAATATACTGAGTTCAAGCAGTTTCGAAGCACACTGAGATATACACATTACTGAAGGGCTCTGAGTGCCAGCAGATGGAAATGGGGATAGGCAAAAATGTGTAAGTAGTCTCTGACTGTCATTTTCCCCAGTCCTCATAATTGCCCTTTGGCCTCTGAGTTCAATGGGTGGCCTGACTAAGTCCCATGATTCTAAGCAGGATTACTTAGTACTGATCTATTGGCATCTAGAAGTTGCCTCATAAATGAGCCTTCAATGTTTTAGACTAGTGGGAATGTGAGGCTCTTTACATAGCCATTTTACCTATTCTGGCCTTCTCTAGATAACATTTGTCAAGGTAAATGAAAATCCCAAGTTGAAAGTGATTGAAAAGAGGCTCTTTTCAAACGCCAACAAAGAAACCCACCCCCTTCTTAACAGCTTTTATACACTCAGGTGGGATAGAATCAGCCACTCAAACGTGTTAAGTGCCCAAAAGTGAGTCCTAATGATTTGTGTGTATAGTTGCCAAGCATACCTGCATTCTCATGGTTCCACAAGATTGTAAGTGCTGAGCTGAATTATTAACTTGTGAAAAATCCACCTTAAAGTTGGTCTTTTCCCACAAGTATAATTGCCTGAAAATAAACAAATAAATATTCTTAGCTCTCCTACAGCAGGTTTCCAGCTCCACCACTGCCATTGACCAACTTTATTTCAAAATAAATAAGAGGACTAACTTGGGGTTAGATGTGATTTGATCTTCCCCTGGTCTGACTCGCATTAGTGGCCCAAGAAGAAAGAACCGGATTTTTTTTTAATGTGACATTTCTGCAAAAGCTACATTTGAAGCAAAAAGAAAAAGAACTGTAGCATTTTTATAATGCAATGTTCTATAGATATAATTTTTGTGGTGTCTACTGGTTGAGAGATAAGACTTTTTTTTTTATAGAATTTACACTCTAGTGGTTTGATAAATATATACCATGTTGAGAAGGAGTTTCAGGGAAAAGTAAACATTATTCATCAGGGTTTAGTTTCTCTTATATTTGCTTTCAGCTGCATAATATTATAAGTTGTTTGTTTTATCTTTATTTATTTTTCATTAATTTGGCTTTCTTTCTAGATCCTTTACATAATCAAATCCAAATAAGAAGGGTATTTAAGCAATTCTAAATATGGCTCAGTGGGAAATGTGTATATCCTTTTCTTTTATATTATCTTTTGTTCAATCCTGAGGGCTGAAGGCAAAAACGTAGTGAGGTACTATTTTATAACATGTTTAATGCTTATCAGTAATTTTTTTCCTGTGACCTTCTGCCTCAGACAATTAATTTTCCGGAACTGTTCACACACCAGAAGAACATTAGGAGGAAAAAATAATGTTAGTGTTAGTGAATATAATCTTGGAAGAAAAGCTATGCAATTATTCAAAGACCTAATCTTATCTCTTGTTTCATTTTTATATCACAAGTCTACATTTAAAAGTATTAGATATACTGTTCTGCTGTCCCAACACCTTCAAACGCCAGTAAATAAATGCAGCTAAGTGCCACCAGGAGTGAAAGAGCTTGTAATGAGAAGTGTGAGGAGATCTGTGCTCCATTCATCATTCTGTTCAGTCCAATATTGAGGCTCTTGTTATCAGCAGGATTCGTGGCAGTGTCATCGCAGCTGGCATAAATCTTCTGTCAGAGTAGGTCAGACTGATGCCCTATTAAAGCTCTGCTTTCACCTAATCACATAGTGACCTTTCAATGTCTTTAATTAACCTCTGACCTGAACCATGCCAGTGTCTTGTTGGTAGGTAAATCTATGGCATGACATTTGCTTATGACACTACATTTGTCTTGGTTTTAATCATCATACCTTTCAGATTATGGCTTGACTGAAATACAGTTGGGATCCCTGTTATTAGTTGGATTAATTTTTAAAAGGTTAGAACATAATACTTTCCTCTGAGCTCCTAGTGATATCTTTGCTGACATTTCCCCCTAGAGATTTGCCCCCCACCTCCATTAAAGTAAACCCTGTGAGCCTTTAATTTCACCAATAATGTCATCTTTTCAACCTAAAGTTATTCTTTTCAAATGCTTTCAGGAGATAGAAATATTCTAGATGTTGTGAGGACCAGAGGACAAATCTTTAATGTATGAGCTATCCTTCCTTGTTTAAGACAATGGGATATAGCAGTAGCATGGAGAAAGAGGAGAGGAGAGGAGAGAATGGTGGAGAGGAAAGGTGGGATGGAAGATGAGACAAAGAGGGGAGGGGCAAGGGAGGTAAGGAGGAAGGAAGAAGAGGAGAGAAAGAGAAGGTAAAGGAAGAAAGGGAAGAGGAGAGAGGGTAGGAGAGAAAGAGGGATGGGACGGAAAGAAAAGGGAGAGACTAGAGGGAAAGTTAACAGAAAGGAGAGGAATGAGGATGGGTGAAGGGGAAGAGGAAAGGGGAGAAGAAGAAATGGGAAGGAGAGGTGAAGGGAAATAGAAGAGGAGACTGGAGAAGAGAGGAGAGGAATAGAGAAAGCAGAGGACAGTGGAAAGTAGAGAGGAGGGAGCATAAGAAAAACTGAGGAGATACATGAACTAAAGGAAAACAAGAGGAGTCTTTTCTTGAAAATATTTTTCTAATTTATAAGATCTATACTTCAGGTCCTGAGATTCAATTAATAACAAATAATTTGTTTGAATAACAAAAATTTTTCTTTGAATACAAAACCCCATTTGTATCTCCCTGCTCATCTAAAAAAATCCTTGATTTAAGTACTACAAAAGTAAAATATTTATTTATTTATTCATTGGTTTTGGGGCCACACCTGGTGATGCTCAGGGGTTACTCCTGGCTCTGTGCTCAGAAGTTGCTTCTCAAAAGCTTGGGGGACCATATGGGATGCCAGGATTTGAATGGGGTCCGTCCTGGGTCAGCTGCATGTAAGGCAAATGCCTTATCGCTGTGCTATCTCTCCAGCCACGAAGAGCAAAATATTTACAATGAAACATACATTCCTTACATACAACTACAGTTATAAGGATTGAATTGGTTACTAATTCATTTCAGTCAAGTAGGTGTGTTTTTTTTTTTTTAATAACATCTTTATTTAAGCTCCATGAGTACAAACATGATTGTAGTTGGGTTCCAGGGAGATGGGGAACATTGGTGGTGGGAATGTTGCACTGGTGAAGGGGGGTATTCTGTATATGCCAAGTAGGTCTTTAAAAATGGCAAGGTGGGACAGGCCAAAATGATAGCACAGCCTCAGGGTTATTTGTCTTGCAAGCAGCTAACCATGGACTGACCCAGGTTTGGTTCCCCTAGCCTGCCAGGAGCGATTTCTGAGCTTAGAGCCAGGGGTAACCCCTGAGTGCTTCTGGGTATGACCCAAAAAATAAATAAATAAATAAATAAATAAATAAATAAATAAATAAATAAGGCAAGCTGTGGACAAGGATTTGGCTCAAGTTGTACAGCATGTACCTAGGATTTGAGTTTCCTTGACCTGCATGCTTAGTCTCCATAAGTGCTACTAGTCATGGTTCTGGTGCACCCCAAGTATACCAAGTGTGGCACCCCCAAAACAAAACAATAAAGCCAAACAAAATATCTACTGAAAGTTCTGATTAGCCTATAAGCCAACACATCATATGAGAGGTAGAAAATATCTGAGCTACCTAAAAGTTTCAAATTTTGTACTCATCAGAAGCCCCATGAAAGCCTTAGACTAAATGATCTCTCAGTTATCAAAACTATGATTTAGTGTCTTAACATTCCAAATGCTAGTTTTATCAAATTGGAATGTGAAAGTGCTTTCTGCCTTTCAAAAGCATTTAACTCATTCAGTTAAGTCAACTATGCTCTCCTCTCTGTCTCCTGGCCCCCATTGGTATATAGTACATATAAACAACATCTTTCCTAGTGACATAGGCAGCCTATTGCTATATATAGGTGGCCTTAGGGATCTTAGACCTTATATGGTGCCTTTAAAAATTTTAGAGACAATTATTTTCAGTAGACATTAATGTCTGACCTTTGTAATCCCTAGTCAAGGAGCTTTATAGGTATTTGGAGTGTTTTTGGAAAGTCCCAGGACACAATGATCATGATCATTGGCCAAGTCATCATGTTCATCTACACCAAGCTGCTGAACTTGGAGTACATGATTGGGGCCCTCTGCCTGGCCAAGATCTAATTCCCTGGTAGCCAGAAAATCCTCATCTCCTTTTACAAGTTTAATGCAAATGAATCTGAAAACATGGTGACTGAAAAGTGACTCATGCCAAACAGCTACAGATCAATCATCTTTTTTTGTGCTTTATTGGATAAATAGTGGGCCTTGATCTCAAAAGAGCCTCACAGCGGCCCCCTTATGCCTACCAATAAATCATACTTTCTATCAAGAATATTTTCTTAAAGTTATATTGTGAATATTTTAGAAGATAGAATGATTTTATGGTTATCATCTTCTCTTTCCCACCTCTTTCTTTTTTTTACCTAACTGTACATTAATTCACTTGTAAAGTAATGATGACACCTACCAATAGAATCATTTTGAATGGGGATAGAGAAATAGTACAACAGGTAGAAAGCCTACTTTTATGTAGCTGACCTGGACTTGATCCTTGCATCCCATATAGTTCCCTAAGGACACCATGAGTAAATTTTGAGTGTAAAGCCAGGAGTTACACCTGGGCATCACTAGATGTGGCTGAACAACTCTCTTTCCTACCCCCCCCCCGCCAAAAAAAAAAAAAAGAAAAAAAGAGAAAAAATTACTTTGAATATTGAAGAAAATATAAAAATATTATCTATAATGTTGTTTTGCATACATTCAGGTTCAATTCATTGTAGATACTGATGAATCTATTAGTATCTATAGCATTTGTCAAATTAATATTACCTTATTGGTTGATGTGCCAGGATAATCAAATCTTTTTTTTTTTAAATGTGTACAATTTGATAGTTAAGTATTTTGGATTCATACCCACTCTACTAACAATTTATCAACTGTACTATCAGGAACAATTTGGTTAAATTTTACCATTTCTCATATAAGTATAGAAAACAACTATATTAAACCAATAAACCTATTAAATGGTTAATGCATAAAAAGTAGCATGACATTTTGCTGCATATTTTATCACTCTTACCATGTGTAGTACTAAGCATACTGTAAGCATTCAATACTACATTTTTTCATATTTAGTTATTTGTTATTTAATTATAAAATATTACTGTTATCTATAATCACTGAATAGTTCTACTTCTATCTCAATATAATATATTTTGCCTAATTTTTCACTTATTTAAGAAATATTCACTGAGCATCTCTTATGTCTCAGACTTTGGGGATAAGATAACAAGCTAGAAGGCACACAATACTTGCTTTTATAGAGCAAAGAGTTTAAGAGAATCTGAGTTCACCAAAGAAGAAATATAATAAGTGAAAAATGGTATAATTTTGTCAAGGATCATGAAAGAGAGAGACAATTCTGTGAGAGGGGAATAGTCAGTAATTAAATTGAAATCTGCAGGAGGCATATAGCATAGCATGAAGACTTATAGGGATTTACATACTATGCTACCAAATTTTATTTTTATCCTAAGTCTAATAAGTATGTAATTGAATATAATGAAATCTGTGTTTGCAAAAGCTTACCTTGATGACCATAAGGAGAATGAATCAGAATGAAACAGGGACATGGGAGAGCTGTTAAATATATATGTATGTTATGTTTATATTTAATGTAAATTAAATGCAAATGAGTTGTGGTGTACAAAATTTCATAAGTGCACTCACCATTATGATTTTTTTTTGCATCTTAGAAAAAATTCCTTTTTTGCAGGAACAAAGAAAGATTGAGGAAGAGAAACTTCTAACTCTTTAAACCTTTTCTTTTACAGTTCATATCAATGCTAAGAACCACAGAGGCCTCTAAATTTGTTGTCCTCTGCATTTTTCAATGCAACCACAAAAGAATAAGTCTGCTTGTGTTTATTGCCTTATATTATGGGTAGTCACATGCTCTATAATTGAAAGGTTGCATGCCAAGCCAGTGATCTAGCCTCATAAAACCTCAGTGGTTATTATTATACTGACGAGGCTAGACTACAATGCAGTCAGAGTTATGAAACTCATCTCTCAACCTGAGACCTAACAAGGGCAGAAGAGAACTAACTACCTTTAACTCGAGTTCTCATGCAATCAACTTTTTAAGACTACTTAACTCATATTTTTCTCCTGCAAATGTTTATTTAACTCTTACTATTTAAGAGGTTCCTTACTATTTAAGAGGTTTCTTCTAGTAGTAAATGGCAAACTGGGCTCAGTTTTAAGTGGGTTATTTGCTATGTCATGAAATTTTTAAATTCACTTTGAGGGCTGGAGAGATAGTACAAGTATTAGGCATTTGACTTCCATGCTGCTGACCCAGGTTCAGTCCCCTATGGCTACAAATATTCCTGGAGCCCAGAACCAGAAGTAACCTTTGAGTGCTGCGAGGTATAGCAAAATAAACACACACACACACACACACACACACACACACACACACATTATGTGTAGCTTAGGTAATCAGCAGTAACAATAGTAACAAATAAACAAAAACCTTTGTGGTTTTGATCTACAAAGCTTCAACACCACTTAAGAATTCAAGACCTTTTTACTATTGTCCTACTATTGTCCTTGTGTTACTTCTAATTTGCTCCCTCTCCCTTGCTTGATAATCTCTGTTTTGTTATTCAAGGCCAAGGACTTGTGATCATTTGATACTTTCTAGTCTCTTGTGTTTCTTTCCATTCCACAGATCACTGAATGAGACCATACAGTATTTGTTGTTCTCACTCTGACATATTTTGCTCAACCTGATACTTTTCAGTTGCATCTAAATACAACCGACTGTAAGATTTATCTTTTCTTACACATGAGTAGTATTTCATTGTGTATGTAGTCCACAATTTCTTATTTTTTGACTATACCTGGCAGTGCCTAAGGGTTACTCCTGGCTCTGCACTCAGGAAATTCCCTAACAGGGCTCAGGGAATTATAAAAGATACCCAAGATTGAGCCCAGGTCTTTTGCCCTACCTGTTATATTTCAGTCCCTGTTTATTTTGTCTGGGGGGCCACTAACTGAACCCAAAAGCTACTCTTATTATACTCAGGAGCTACGTATATTTGCTGCATGTATGTATTTTCAAGTTAATGCTTTTATGTTCTAGTGATAGATGCCATGAATTGAGATTGCTGGATCATCTGGAAGTCACATGATTTAAAATAAATGATCAACATGCACATTTAGCACTAGATGCATATTATCTAATTAGCCATTGAGGCAACACCACAAAATTGATATTATGGCCTTCACTTTGGATACTTAGGATTTTAACCAGCTATTGACATAAGTCCCTTCTATTCCAACATGCTATTCACTAAAGTCCTTTTTAAAGAAATAATCCCAAAGGAGAAAAACCTATCAGGAAAAGCATTCTCTCTTGTGCCCTCATTTAAAAACACAGCAGAGTTTCTAAATCTCAGAACAATTGACATTTAGGACTGGATAGTTATTTGTTATGTGTGACAGTCTTTTGCACTGTAATATGTTCAACAGTATGCCTGTCTTCTGTCTACTAGATGTTGTTAACACTACAGCTATGATGAGTAAAACTGCCTCAAAACTTTGCCAAGTGTACCTAGGAAATATAGTCAATCCTGATAGAGAACAAAAGTCAGAGACGAAAGAACTAAACCTGAAGGTCGCCAGTATTTAAAAGTAAGTAAAAGGAATAAAAACTATTGGCAATAACTAAGAGAAATATTGCAAGATAGAAATTGCTGAAAAAATTAGCAATTCTAGAGAAGTTACATAATTTTTGAATTTGGACATGAGGGAGTTCTTGGTAAGCCCAGAGTGGTAATGTCAAAGGACTAGAGAAGGGGACAGAGCCTGAAAGGGATGATCATAAAATGCATGGAATAAGATGAGTGAGCATGAAAAAGCTTTCAACAACCTTGAGATGATGGGGAGTGATGTTGTGCACTCTGGATTCAGCATGGCACCTTCTATCTTCTCTGTCTTGGAGTACTCTCTTCAGGAGCCCCAAGTAGCCATATAAGAATCCCTGAGTTCATGCTTTGATCACCAACTCAAATGACCTTAGTCTTTTCTCATCTCTGTTGTGTATGTAAATAATTTGGGGGATTACTATGTTGCTCACCCTAAACTGATTAGGTGATTGTGCCCTACCCTAGGGTGTGACCTGGCATCCTGCCCCCACCCTAGGGTAGGACCTGATTCTGCTTTCACCATTGGTTGGTATCTGATCCCACCATTGGGTGGGACCTGACTCTGGAGTATAAAAACAGGAGTCTGTGGAAGGCCGGGAGCTTTTTGCTGGCTGGAACTGAATCTGAGTCTTTGGACTTCAGTTTTGTCCATCCGAATAAAGCAAATATTTCCACGAGCCTGATTGTCAGCGAGCTGTTTACCCGCTGTTTCACCTCAGAACCGTGGGCTAGACAGGGTGGCAGACGCGTGCTCCGAGCTGGAAGAAAAGGGCCTCATTCTCCATCCCTCCATCAGTCAACCTCTTCAGGGGCTGTCCTGCTACAATCTCCATCAAGAAACAAAGAGGCTATTAAATATATCCTGGAGTCATGACCAGCCCATCCACCATCTTAATATCACTAAATGTCTGGAGTCAAAGTGATTTGGAGCCAAAATGCACATTGGAGTGATTCCTAACTCAATTCTGCATCACAGAACAATGAGATACTATGAAATATAAACTTAGATGATTTGCTAATATACACTGGCACCATTTAGGATTCATTCCAGTGGCCTTCTCCCAATCATAAGATTTTTAAAAAAGAGGTTATTAAGCCAAATGCTATCTTGTCTATACTGTGCCAATAGTAACACCTAAGTATGAGCTTTGTCCATTTAGCATATGTTATCATCAAGCATTTGGTCTTATATAGACCCAGGTTCAAATACTCATTTCATTCCTTCCTAACTGTAAAAAGTAAAAGATAATTAAAGATCCTATATATATGTAAAATATTTATGAGGAGTAGCTATATTGGACCTCTTACAAATGTTTGCTAAATGTTAATTTTAAAACTGAGTTTTCTCAAAGACAGAAATTTCTCCTTCCTTCCTTCCTTCCTTCCTTCCTTCCTTCCTTCCTTCCTCCCTTCCTTCCTTCCTTCCTTCCTCCCTTCCTTCCTCCCTTCCTTCTTTCCTCCCTCCTCTCCCTGCCTTCCTCCCTCCCTTCCTTCTTTCTTCCCTCCCTCCTCCTCTCCCTTCCTTCCTCCCTTCCTTCTTTTCTTCCTTCTTCCCTCCTTCTCTCCATTCCTCCCTTCCTTCCTTTCTCCCTCCTTCCCTCCCTCCCTCCTTCTCTCCCTCCCTCCTTCCCTCCCTCCTCCTTTCCCTTCTTTCCTCCCTTCTTCCCTCTGTCCTCTCCTCCTTTCCTCCCTTCTTCCCTTCCTTCCTCTCCTCCTTTTCTTCCTTCATTCCTTCCTTCCTCCCTCCTTTCCTTCTTTCCTTCCTTCCTTCCTTCCTCCCTCCCTCCCTTCTACTCTCCCTCCCTCCCACTCTCCCTCCCTCCTTTCCTTCCTTCCACCCTCCTTCTTTCCTTCCTTCCTTTCACCCTCCTTTCCTTCCTTCCACCCTCCTTTTTCCTTCCTTTCTCCCTCCTTTTCTTCCTTCCTTCCTTCCATCCTTACTTTCCTTCCTTCCTTCCTTCCTTCCTTCCTTCCTTCCTTCCTTCCTTCCTTCCTTCCTTCCTTCCTTCCTTCCTTCCTTCCTTCTTCCTTCCTGTATGATGGCCTCTCAAGAAACCCAGAGACCCTTCCCAGGGATTCTGGATCTCCTGGACTTGCTATCAACTTAATAGGTAGAGGTAGAGGGGCTTCTCAGGACCCTGTTTTCTGTTTGGGAAATGATATGGACCATCCCAGTGGTGTTCAGGGACTTCCAGAGTCATACTCATCAGTGCTCAGGGACCCTCAGGACTGCATTCTGAAATTCTCAGGGGACAATATAGTGCCAAATTCTCCCATTCAAAATCACCCTAAATTTGATCATTGAACCCTTTGTGCTAAATTCATTCTTCTCAATAGGAAGGACTGGTGGAGCTTCTTCCCTCGTCTCTGTTATGTTACAAATACAAGTCTGTACCTGTTGGTCCATCTGTGGTTTCCTATGTTAGTTTCTCACAATTTGACGAACGGACCTTTACTTGTATATGCACTGAAGACAAAGCTCCAGATGGTCCTTGTTAAGAATGCTCTTTTGTCTAAAATTACCTCTGTTAGGACAATTTCTGTTATAATGCCCCTCTTGACCACAATTATAACAGATGATCTTGTTACCTCTCCTATTTGCCTGCTTCAGACGTTGTTCAAAAGACTGCCCTTTAAGAGCAGGTGCTAAGCCCATTCTTCGAATGACATCAGAGAACAACTGTTCTCTAGAATTACCCTTACCCATAGTTCTTATCAAAAATCTTCTTGCCAGGGCCGGAGAGATAGTGTGGAGGTAAGGCGTTTGCCTTTCATGCAGAAGGTTGGTGGTTCGAATCCCGACATCCCATATGGTCCCCTGACCCTGCCAGGAACGATTTCTGAGTGTAGAGCCAGGAGTAACCCCTCAGCACTGCCGGGTGTGACCCCCCCCCCAAAAAAAAAACAACAAAAATCTTCTTGCCTTCTTAACTTGATGTCTTTCTTGATCAAGGGCCCTAGACAACCTGGCGAGGTCCCACAGTACACTCACAAAGACACACAGATAATGCCTTTAAACCACAAGTTCCCCTGTGGAAAATGTGAGTATTATAGGATATACTTTTGGATGTGTTTTTTTATTTTTATTTTTTTGCAACAATGAAAATTTCAGTTCCAATTTGTGTGACATGTGAATCACTCTTATTGAAAATAACTCTTGTTGGAAATAAGTAGAGGGAAGAAAATGAGGTGTTGCAAACAGAAAAGAAGGAAAATGGGGGGAAAAGAGAAATGGTGAGTCTGTAATAGAGGAAAGGGAAAGAAAACAAAGCAGAAAATGCTTATTTCTGCCAGAATGCATAGGCTAATCTATGTAAGTGCAAGGTCAAGGGCAGAAATGGGACAATGATACTAACTATGGAACAGAAAGCTCAAATACACTAGATTGGCTTTGAATGTAGCTGAATATTTTTAAAATTACAGTTATCCAAATCAGTTACTCTGACTTCCTGAACTCATAGGGAAGTCAGGATCTTGGAGGTGTGAATTAATAATTCAGGGTCATAATATTAACAAATATTGAACATTAAAAAAGGACAAGACACTTGGAGTATGTTCTGTGTTGTCTGGAAAACCTACTTACAAACATTTTATTAATATTCTATGGGAGGGAATTCTTGCAAAATCTCTAAAGTGTAATGAAATTTAGTATAAAATTAGTTTTGTAGCACCCATGTACAATGTCACTGAAAGTTTACTTACTGTTTTTTGTTTTGTTTTGTTTTGTTTTGGGTCAAACCCAGTGATACTCAGGGGTTACTCCTAACTATGCGCTCAGAAATCACTCCTGGCTCTGGGGACATTTGGGACACTGGGAGGGTCGAATTGCAGTCCATCCTAGGCTAGCAGTTGCAAGGCAGAATGCCTTACCTCTAGAGCCACTGCTCCAGCCACAAATTTATTTACTGTGTAATTTTCTATTTTACCTTTGCAATAATAAAAGTAAAAAGTGATTGGACTATAGTGTGTGTGTATATATATATATATATATATATATATATATATATATGCAAGAACATGGTTCAGTGGTTGAACATTTGAGACTCTGAGCTTCATTTCTGGTGCAATCTAGTGCTACTTTCCTCCTCCTAGCTCAATCTCTTGCATCACTATCACCACTGTTACTTTTATGATACATGATGACCTTCATCATTCATTCTTCATCCCCACTTTCACATTGCCAGAAATTTTTATCTTCAGTGGGCTTTTCAAGAGTATCAAGATTTTGAATTAGTGTGTGTGTGTGTGTGTGTGTGTGTGTGTGTGTGTGTGTGTGTAAAGCTGGAGCCAAGGAGCAATGAGACTAAAAAGGAATGGGCTTTACAGAATGGTAGCATGTAGCCAGGAACTTCAAGAGTATTTACAGAAACAGGCAGAACTTACAGAAAGAAATCAACTTATGCTGTTTGTGTCAAAGTACTGAAGATGTGTTTACCTTGCTGATTCCTTGGGATCACAGGACACAGAGCCATGGACCAAGTGTACTTCTTATCTTCAGAGGTTTCTCAGAACATTAAAATGTCTTGGGGTCTGAGGGATAGCACAGCGGTAAGGCAATTGACTTGCATGCAGCCTACTCAGGATGGACTGGGTTCAATTCCCAGCATCCCATATGGTTCCCTGAGCCTGCCAGGAGTGATTTCTGAGTGCAGAGGCAGGACTAATCCCTGAACGCTGCTGGGTTTGACCCCCCAAAAAAAGTTTTTAATAATATAGACCTTCTCTACCCATTTAAACTCCTCTCCAGCAGAATGGGGCTTTCTTTCGCTGGATTGGAATGGGAGTGGGGAATGGGAGGGAGAGGAATCAAATCTCCTATTTATAGAAGGACAGATAAAATCTTTGATATGTTTCCCAAATAAAGTTATTTCGATACTATATTTTGGAAGTGTTAAAATCACTAACATTTAAAATGTGCCATGTACTTGAGCTGCCACATATTTGGCATCTCTTAAAATTTCTGTTCATCTAAATTCTAAAAACAAAGGGAATAATCTGGATTAGAGGGATAATATTAAAGGGATAATACAGCAGATAAAATACTTGCCTTGCATGTAAGTGGCACAGGTTCGATCCCCAGCACTACACATGATTCATCTAAGCTTCACTAGGGAGTGAACTATGAGCAAGGAGCCAGTAGTAAATCTCTAGTTTAGCCTGCTGTAACCCAGTGAAGTGGTCTGATTTCTTCCCATCCATGGCATTGTTGGCCTATTCCAGCCATCACCCACAATTCTTCTCATGAATAGAGATGCTAATCCACAGCGAGACCTGAGAACAGAGCACTTCTAAAGATTTGAGTTTTTCCCCAGAGCTACAGGAATTAATTGGGAACTCTGTAACCAGCACAAAGATTGACAGGAGTGATGGCATCACGAAAGAGAGAATCGTCTATGCCAGTTGCATTATCTTTGTCACTACAACCTCAGAATTGTCTACCCTAATAATTTAAGAACATGTATCAAGTGCAGGGATATTTATTAGTAAATTTACAAAGTGGTACATTCCAGTTGGGCCATGCTGCCTTTGTTGTCACTCAAATATTGAAATTTCTTAAACAAAAAGAAACTAGAAAGAAACTAAGCCAAAATGGTGACATGAAGTATATATGCACTAGGCAGCTGCAGATCAATAGAAAGATACTACATTCTGTTCCACTAAACCCCAGGAGACAGTATATACCCTGAGAGTCAGGGCTCAATCTTTCATCTCTTATTCCTAATTCAATGTACAGTCCCTAGAACACAGTTCTAGGAACTCAATGCATATGTGTCTAATGGGTGAATGAATGAATGAATGAATAACGCCAGCCTGGACAGATTATTCTTTATGCAATATATGATACTGTCAAATTCAACTGCCTGCAAGGGAATCATTTGTCTATGGAGTAGGCAGATTTTCAATCTGAAGCTGACTTCAAGTCATTGCTCAGATCAAGTGCCAGCTAAAGGAACATAAATGATTCTTAATATTCTACCAATGAAAGCATAAGTAAGACAAGGAAATTTGCCACTGGAAAATTCTGAGACTATTCCAAAACCAGAGATTTCCTTTTGGTTTGCCAATTATTTGGGATTACCTGGATCTGAGTCACAGACCACTGGTGTGGATAATCAAGAACTGACTGCACATGTGTCTCTTAGGCCTGCTTGGACTCCAGTTGTACAGTGGCCTGATCACAGCCTCCAGCACTCCCCACCATTAGAGTGCAGGGAAGGGCTGGAGGTATATATCCAGAGCTGAATTGAGTAGCTAACATGTACATCTATACATATATCTCAGTGAGATCCATTTAGAACCACAGCAAAGTAGAACCTGATATAAGCACTGAAACCAGCACAAAGTTTGACAGGAGTGAGGACATCTGAGAGAGATTAGAAATTGTCCATGTCAGTTCCTTTATACTCATTCCAAAAAAAAAAAAACAGAAGATTGTCTCTCCTAGTAAACATATATATTAAAAACAGCTCTGAGCTAAGATGAAGAGTGGGGAATTCTGTATCAGTCACAGCCGCCCCTTCTTTGTCCTCATTATTTAGTCTGTGGTACTTCCCCTGCACCACCACCACCCACACACAATTAGTTCTATTAACTGTTCAGTGTATTCTCAGGCAGCTGCCCTTGGGGACTCTTCATTCCCATTCTCTCCTGACCCATCTCTGTTCTGCCAGAGGTCAGCCCTCAGCTCCCAAAAGCTAAAGCTAGGATAATTTGAAAAATTAATCTGGGCAGTAATAAGATTACTGTGGTAATGGGCACTTTTATTAGGACTTTTCATGGGCCCTTTTCTCCTTTTTGGGGGAGGTGGTTTTTTGGGCCACACCCTGCAGCATTTAGGGGTTACTCCTGGCTCTGCACTCAGAAACCACTCCTGGCAGGCTTAAGAGACCATATGAGATGCCAGGGATCGAAACCAGTTTAGTCCAAATGCCCTATAGCTGTGCTATCATTTCAACCGATGCTTTCCTTCTTTCTATGATTCTCCCGTATTAGGGTTTCTGAAACTTTTTATTATATTAATGATCCCTTTTCACCCAAGAATTTTTTTTAAAAATTTGGGCCATATAACACTCAGGTCCTATTTCTGGTTCTGAACTCAGGAATTATTCCAAGAGACCTGAGACAGCAGTGTGCAAGCCAAATGCCCTATCAGCTTCAAAGATATATCTTTGAAATTTCCAAGAAATTTTTGTTTTGTTTTGTTTTGGGGCCACACCCCAAAAGGGTGTTACTCCTGGTTTTCTGCTCAGAAATCACTCCTGGCAGGCACAGGGGAACATACGGGATGCCAGAATTTGAACCACTGTTAGTCCTGGGCCAGCACTTGCAAGGCAAACACCCTACTGCTGTGCTATCTCTCTGGCCCCCCAAGAAATTTTTGTATGACTATGTGAACATACATGCCAAGTATTTACCAATAATAGATCTTAAGTTTATTTTGAAACAAATTCCTCACAGCTCCAACAATCAGTGACCCCCATACCCTATCAACCCACAGTTCAAGACACAAGGGTCTAATGGTGCAGCTTAGAACAAAGGGTGTGACTAAGTCAATTCTATCAAAGAAAACTTGCTAGAGTATATGGGAAGTAGTACCTGTGAACTGAGGGTCTAAAGAAAGTTCTGTATTTCTGTAGCTGGGTCTATCTATAGAGATTATCAAGACTTCCTGTGTCTGGGTTCAAATGCTGCTGTGAGTGCCAAGATCTAGGTTCACATGCTAGAACCACATAGTTACCTGAGCACAGGTGGGAACAAACGCTGAATATAGAGCTGAGAGTAGCACTTGAGCACCACTAGATGTGGTCCCAAAACTGGAAGGAAAAAAAAAAGGAGATAGAGCTTATGAGTTTAAGATGTCACCTGATATTTTACTACTCCTAGGAATCTCCTGAGGATACTTTAGAGATTTTTCTACTTTATTTATTGTAAGTATTTCGGGTGCTTAAGCAAACACTGGAGGACATTTTTAGAGCTTCTGCATCAACACAGAGAAGATTCTGAATCTGAAGATTCTGTTTTTCAGTTCAGTCCGAGGGTAAGTGAGGGCAGAGTGAGCTCTTGAATAGTCTGCCCTCATAGTTGAGCTTTCTAAAGGAACCCTTAACCTAACCAGAAAGAATGGGATAATTTATAGGTTAACATTTTCTTTTAATGTGAATAGCATTTTCCTCATTTATAGTTAATTAAGTTAAGCATGCATGGGGAACAAGGGAGAAAGGTTTTTACTGATGCTTTAAATGATTAGTAATTTGAATAAAGTAAAGAACCTCCAGAAGATGGAGTGTAGGCTCATTTTAAATAGGCTTCTTTTATATGTGCTGGAATTGGCGCCCTCTAGTTTCCAAAATATTGTGTTAATTAAACCAGAAGCCACTGAAATAAAAAGATATAGAATATGCTTTATATTTCAAACAGGTTTTATGTCATATACATGTGTGATATAAGTGAAACAAGTAACTGAAGATTGAACATATTGGATATCAGGTGTCCTGGGAGCCATTGTGTTGAGCTTTGACCTTTAAGCCATCCCCAATTTGCCAGGGATAAAGTGGCAGTGATGAGCAAGAAACATCCCATTTGTTTCTTTTTTTTTTTTTTTCGTTTGTAAAATGGCAATAACTGCCCTTCCTGTGGGGTTGTCATTATGTGGGAAAGAATGTCCGTGTTTCACTTAGTATGTGGTGGGTCTCAATAGACATAACTAAATGTTATTATAAAATAGAGACTGTTCCCTCCTTTGTTTGACTGAGTCAAGTACTTTAGACACCACTTATCTTTTTCCTTTGATCCAGTCCAGACTTCTTAGATTTATGGCAGCTATCTCAAGAAAAGGTACAGCTCCCCTTTTCTGTGTACCATTTACTCTAACATCGATCACCTAAAAAAAAAAAAGTTCCAAGTTCAACTTAGTTGCCAATAATTTTCACGAGGAAAAATATAAGCTATAGTTTATCTGGTTCACAGTTTTTAGGATATCATTTGTCTCTACCATACTGCAGCAGCTTAAGGCATTGCCAGCATAACCACAAAGCTGTATCTTCTATGCCCAATAGTGAAGTTAATGGAGTTGTAGAAACCCAGGTAACCTGGCTTCATTTCCTGCATATGTGGCTTGTGACTTGGTTTCCCTCTCCATGCATCATACTGTCTGACCTCAGAGAGGTAACAGAATGGTTAAGATGCTTGTCTTGCATGTAGTCGACCAAAGTTTTATCTCCATCACTGAATATGGCTCACCAAGCACTGCTAGGTATCATTCCTGAGCACCACCAAGTAAAGCCCAACATCATCTCTTCACTTCCCTATTTTTTCTACTTCCTCAATTAATAGTAACACAATGGGAACTATTATCATCATGTAAGTAAATGAATTTAAATGACCAAATGCTAAGTCTTGGTCCCTGAATCTAAGTATTAATTTTCTATTTACAAAACTTTAATGACTTAAAAAAAAGAATCACTCTCTCTGCACATTTCTGTTTGGTTTGTCACTCAATTCTCTCTCTCTCTCTTTCTCTCTCTCTCTCTCTCTCTCTCTCTCTCTCTCTCTCTCTCTCTCTCTCTTAAAACTGAACAAAACTTGAATCTGTCTACCAACAGCTCCAAACTCACCAGTCAGGGTTGTCTCTTGAAGGAGATGAGCCCTGCCCAAGATCATGAATCGATTGTATAGGGAGATACTAGCTTTTAATGATCTTTAAAATGTTTGGTTTTTGTCTAGAGTACCTTCCTACTGCTTCCTTGTGTCTTTTTCTGATAGGCTACCTGGTATAACCAGGTAGTTTGAGGTCATGTTAATGGGAGTAGGCTTTAGAAGCCTAACATGTGGTCCTTACAAAATGGCATCCCTCCTTGTTCAGAACCTAAAAGAAACCTGACATGTGGCCTTTACAAATGGCACCCCTCCTTGTTCAGAACCCAGGACCCCACATTACCTCCTCTTCTCCTCTTCTTATGGACTTGAGACAAATCCTTGACTCTCCTTGAGGTTCCTCATCTCCTTCCCTGATTATGGACACATACTGGGACCTTAGCATAAGCATCCTTAACTGCACTTATGCATACCTGAATAAACTGGGTGAGAACATTAATTATGCAAGGACCTATTGAGAGCATCACAGAAAGAATAAACAGTGGTCTAGCCAAGGCAGTATGTAGGGTGATTGAGTAAAACACTGTTCATACTGGGAGGCAGAATCTTTCCCTCCCGCTTCAAACTGGCCTTTACCTGCTACAGCATCCCCTGGAAGACCCCCAATCTGTTCCCTTTAAACCATACACAGTCCACCTTGTTTTTAAGAACCTTTGGTCCAAACTCCTCCTGTTTTGCAGGCTCACTTCTGTTAGGGAGTCTAGAGAGTGCTCTAGATGTATGCTGGCAATCTCTGGGGAAGTCTGATCCTAGGCTCTTTTCTACTCCGTGCTTGACAGTGGGGTCTATATTGGCTCCTTAAAGCAGTGGTGAGCTGCTGGTTCCCACCTCCTTATTTGCCTTAACTGATGCTTCCTTACTAGAAAGTTAGCCTGGGCACATTCTCTTAAAGGCCCTACTGATATCTGGGTCAGACAGCTTTGATTAACAGCACTCCCAAAACTGCCTGAGATCTCCAATTTTAGCCTGAGGATCTGGCTCTCTCTGTGCTACCAGGTGGCTTCCCTGACACATTCCTATACTCTGCAGAGAAAAATGCCTCTCTCCCCCACATTTTGGGGCACTCCATTCTGGACAAGCAAAAGATGAGAATGCTCTCAGAGCAACTTTCCTATCCTGGGACCCAAACCCATGGGTTGGTACCCACTTCTTTTTTAATACTTACACCTCAGTAGCAGGAGATAAACCGCAAACAAATCTTATAAGTCAAAGTTTAGGGGAGGGATTCCCATGGTGATAGTTTGACCCATAGCCATCATCCCCCATCCGCAATCTGGATAAGAGGGTATTCATTCTTGTTGGTCATCCCACCATCAGCAGGAGCACCAGGACTATCTACATTCTGTCCTGGTCCTCGAAACTGAGTCAGCTGGGTAAGGGAAATGACAAGGCCTACATGGAAAGAGCATAGGTTTTGGAACCAGGTAGAAAGAAATTTGAATCCAAGTGCTTCCATTTTTTTCTGGTCATGTAAATAGCTTGGCATCTGTAGTGGTAAGTATGTTTCCTTGTGAGTATCTAAAATATGTACACTGTGGGGACCGGAATGGAGGCACAAGAGGTAAAGTGTCTGCCTTGCCTGTGCTAGCCTAGAACAGACCCCAATTTGAATCCTGGCATCCCATACGGTCCCCCAAGCCAGGAGCAATTTTTGAGCACATAGCCAAGAATAACCCCTGAGAGTCACTGGTGTGGCCCCAAAACAAACAAACAAAAATGTACACTGCCCCCCCCCCAATGAGAGCATAAGAAACAAATTTGAAATAGAAGGCCTGACATAGTTGATATAGAACAAATTTTAGTTCTTTTATTTCCATTTATCAAATAGGAGAAGTGACAGGTTTTCAAGACTCCCATAGTTTTCACTTTAACACCTGAAATAATCAGTGAAAAGGTGTTTTCTACAGTCATTTCCATGTGTAAATTGACCCAACTAGCCACTGTCTAAACTGTATTTATCCAACTCCAACAGTCCCCAAATTCCTAGAAATGAAGCCTCCTGAGAATGGAGTCCAGACAAAAGAGTGGATATAAAAGATGCTAGAAGACAGGGAGATAACTTAAGTGCTAGACATGTGTAAGGCCTGTGTTCAAACCCTAGCCCTGCATGATTTCTGAGCAGTGCGTGTATTTGCATGTGTGCATGTGCTTGCATGTGTGGATGTGTAAGTGGCCACTAACTTTCTTATTCTCCAACACTACTTTGATAATCCTATAAAAACAAATAAAATAGGGGCTGAAGCAATAGTACAATAGGTAGGGTGCTTGTATTTGCAGCTGACCTGGGTTCAATCCCTGATATCCCATATAGTTCCCTAAACCCACCAGGAATAATTCCTAAGTACAGAGCTAGGAGTAACTTCTGTACACTACCTAGTGTGGCCCAAACAACTAACTAAATAAGTAAAAGCAAAATAAAAAGCAAAAACATCCTGATAAGGATATTAATTGCATCTTCCTGAGTATTTGGGCTGAAGAGGAGCAGATGATTCCTTTTATTTTCATTATTTTAATTTCATTATGATTAAATGTAAGGTCAGGGAGATGGTAAATGGATTTCCTTTTTTCTAGTTAAATTTCCTTGGGGAGTGTACCCCAAGACCTCTCTCTTTGTGATAACTTACTCTAGCCAGCAGAGTCAGGGCCTATTTTATTACATGTCCCGACCACCCCCCTCCAAAGCCATAGCAGGAGGGGCCCTGCTGCAGTTGCTGATGACTAGAGAATTACTCAAGTGTGAACTGTTTCACTGTCTGTCACTTTGCTCATTAGGCAAGTGGGAAAATGTATCTATGGCTCTGTCTCATGGTCCTCATTAGCTTAGCGGTACATTTTTACTTTCCTTATTTGTTTTAAAGATGAATGCATAAGAAACAGTAGTCAGTCGGAGTTCCTCAGTCTAATATTAAGAAGCAAAAGCCTGGATAATCTTATTATTTTCCCAATAATTGTGTTGTTCAGACGATAGGAAAAGGTAATTGCCTCTATTGCATTTCCAGTCAGGATACAAGAGGGTTACTATTTTAGTTTGTATTGAAGATTGAAGGCCTCTGCATTGGGGGTTCATAGCCAGTAGTCTATGAATGTTATTTTATTCTCTTCCAATACTCAGGTCCTGGTACAGAACAAACATAATTTTATCATCCCTACCTTTCATATTTTTGTCATCGTAATGCTATCATCTCTACTTTTCTATTAAATATAATTTCTATGTTCCATCTGACTATTTAACAAAAGGTTGGGGGAAGCAGTGATATGGAAGGGATTTGAGGGGTACATTTCAGATTTGATTTTTATGGATCATTCTTCGTAGGTATTTGTGATTGTTTGTCAGCTTTAGAATTATTTACTGAGATGATAAAACTGAACTGAGATCAGTCAAAATCAAATATCATTCAAGAGTTTGATATTCTAGTTGCCATCCTGATAGAAATGTGTCAGAATTTTTCTTGTTTGTAATGCTTGACTTTGAGTTTTTAGGCTCGATCTTTGTTTGGCCAGATAAATGTTGTTCCAGATTCATTAGCATCTCTGTGGAGTCCCAGCCACAGATAGTGAGAAATCACTGTCCCACAAAGCTAAAGGAAACAGTATGGTATGTCCTTTACTTTACCTAAACTAAAAACTTCTAACGCACAAGTAGATGCCGAAACTAGCATTCCCTCCTAGCTTCAGTTCACACAAAGGTCTGCATAACAGAGCAAACCAATGAACTAGTCTGGAAAATATGCAGAGTATGTTTCTGTTTATTTGCATTTTCAAATCTAGAGCCTTCAAATCTAAGAAGGGTGATGAGAGAAGTATTCTATTTTTTAAAAGCTCTATCCTTTAAATAACAATGCCAGCAACAATACCTCATTTTCATCTCCCCCAACCATTTTCTTCATTCAGAGAAATGAAAATGCTCAAACCCATTCAAGGGAAATATAATGAATTATTATAATATGAGTTGGCCTAAGTAGCTAATCACTTTTTATTAACACTTTTTGGCCCAGGGAGTTGGGATTTCTCCAAGCTGACTGTCAGGATAGGGATTCTGGGAGTCTATATTAGTAATTAGCATTACAAGATCTTGACTCCTGGGGTGATTCAAATTAATACAAAATAAAAGTGCAAATTTCCAAATAGCTTTGAAAGCCATATCTATTATTAAATTTATGTTATTAAAGTCCTCTCCAACCAGTATGACTAGAGTTCAAAGAAAACGGTTTCCTTAAATATCTGCATAACTCTTCTTGAATTCTTTAAAATTAAATAAAAAAAAAACATACAATGAAAGATCAAAAGGATTTTCTGTACAATTGAGTTAAACCTTGGCAGTAAAGTTTTCCACCAAACCAAATCCCTACAAAGCAATATTAGTTTCATGGTCACAGTTCCTTTTTGGACTTTCCCTGATACATTTGGCAACTATGTGAGAACATCCAAAGAACCGCTGGCAGCATCAATCATTCATTTCATAAGAAGGAGCTATGAGGCAAGAGGAGGGCACTTGGCACGTTACCCAGGCAGGAGAAAAGAGAAATGGTGCAGCATAGAGACATTATGTTGTACTCGCCTTCGAATAAGGTTCTACTAATGTGTAAATAACCTGCTTTCTCTAACCATGTCTTTAGCAGACTAAGTGGTTAATTGTTATTGATCAGCTCTGCCCACTGTTCCAATATCAGTCATTATTGAAAATAATCTCAGTATCCTTCATTAAGCATGCATCTGTTTCCATGGGAATGCGTTTTAAACACAGAGAGCTACTTGAGTGTTATTGGTTTCACTGGTTGTGCCGGCACTAAGGGCTGTGGTTGCCCAATCTGTCATAGTTAATCAACTCTCATCTCTTAACACTGGCTGCAGTTATCAATGAGGTAAGGATTAATATTCTGGGCGAAGCAGATGATAAATCATTTGTATATAATTAGTGTACAGCAAGGTTACAGCTGACATGAATTTTTATCTTAATTATGAGAGAAATTTGTTCCATTAATTTAATTTAGTTTGCATGAGTGGCTAGACACCTAACAAAGTTAATCTTACACCTGTCATTACAACATTAAGGAGAGAGCCTCGTGTTGAGGAACTAGGCTCAGATCCTCCGCCATGAGGATAACGTTCATCCTGATGTGAAAATAGATGATCGTAGACAGAAGATGTAAAGTCGACCCTTTTTAAAGCCTTCCCAAGGGATTTATGGGAGCCGGCTGAATCAGCTCAAATAAAGTTGCTAGATTTTGGATATCACAGCCACCTTCAAAGTTACCGTTAGCCTGCCTTATAAATCAGGCAAAAGTCATGAGACATAAGAAGAGATTTCTTCTGTTTTTAATGTTTATATGTTTCTGTTAACTCAGATTCACTAGCCAAAGAAAGCTTTGTGTCTTGCAAAGAAAGTGCCTTCACCGAGCTCCTGCATGTGCATCAAATGCAATGAATTAAGAAATATGTGTTATTTGGGTTGTCTATCCTAAGTGCTTCACGTTTATATTATAATTGAATGGAATAATTCACATAATTCGATCTGCTGGACAAGTGGTAATTATGCAGACATCCTGCACAAATCTAAACCAATATTAATTAACCACATAATTACTAAGTCTGATCAATCATATTTGATTGATAGATTTGGTAAAGCTGTTTATAGAACAGACTGTCTTTGCTCTCTTTTTTCCTAATGATTTACTAATTATACATCTAAAAATTTTAAATATATATTGCTAACCTGCCTTTTTAAAAATAGTTTTCTGATAGAGTTACCTTGGTGATCATTATTTGACCACTAACAACTGACCTGGTTCTGAACAAAATCTTTAATGGGGAAAAACACAAAATGTTACAAAGTCACAATACAAAATCCTCATATATCTTTTGCCCCAGGAAGGTTTTTCAAGTGATGCTGAAACAAAACTAAAATTGGGATTGTGGTGGGGTCTGTTTCTGGAACTGTGTATGTCTGATATAAGCTCCAAAGTCCAAAGGAGTGGGCCTTTGCATTTAGGAAATCCAAAATCGGCCTGAGACTGAAGCACTAATTGCACAGTAAGTCAGATTAATGTATTGTAATATTAGTCCACAATTATCACTTGGAGATAGGGTCAAGAAGTATATAGTTGGTTATTCACAAGAAATGACTGATTTAAAAACAAAGAGCTCTAATGGAATTCAATAGTGCTTTTCAGTCATTCTGCTTGGCATCTCTATTACCTGAGATGATTCACAGTCCATTATGGGAGCTTCCATGCTAATAGAATGTCTATCTTCTGTAATACAGACACATCAGAGCACTAACTGGGAATCTGTCACAATGAATTTCATCTAGATTTCACTTCATCTCTTCATGGACTGTAAAATTTGCTCTTGTACAATGCCTAAATTTACTGTGGGTAATTGAGAGAGATCTATAGATGAAGCAGTACCCGGGAAAAAGCAGTTTTCCAAAGATCTATTGTAAATTGTGCAGCTTTGCCTCAGCTGGGGGAAATATTATGGTGAGCTGAGCCTTGCTTTTACTAATGAGATGTTTTGGTGAGTTCAAAACGGGGCGGGATGGGGAGAAGATGCTTTGGGGGATTCTGCCACGTGGAAAAAGAAAAACAAGGAAGACACCTATTCCTCATGCCCAGGAAAGCTTTGCAAAAGGGACAAAAATAAGTTTGGACACAGGCCTCATTACCTTCCATGAGAGATATAAATCAGGACTACAATAGACATAATATTTTCCAAACCTGCCTGCACTTACTTGGCAGAAAAAGACTGTCTCATGCACAACCCAGCCTTCCAGGCACTTACATATAAGCCTCCTCTTATAGCTGCAGGTAAAACAAATTCCATCTCTCATTTGCTAAACCTTCTGTTTCACAGGTTGTTAATCCTAACTAAAATATTTGGTATTAAGCTATCTGCATGAATTGTTGATAAAGAATTAAGATAACGTTTGAGCTATTAAATGTAATGTGTGCTCATATTTTTTCAATGGATCCTTGGGTTACTGCTCATAAAGTATACACACTAACCTTTTTTTTTTCCCTTCAAACTGTTTCCCCCTTTCTTAAGAGTACTTATCCCCATCAAAAAGCTAAAGAGAATGGCTGGATGCCCTTAACAATCAAAGGGTTTAATATTTGTTAGCCAATTAGAATTGTGATATATTCTATAGCTTTTTTCCTAAGCCAGGAACTGAATAATAGCATCATGCTTCACTGGCAGTGAAGTGAGCTGAGCCTTTACATTAGGAGAAAATCAGAATGGTATGACTGCAGTTCATTACTGAAATAGGTAACTGATGAACTGAAAAGACAAAGGGCATTGTTAAATGAAATGTCATTATTAGAGGTGCTCATGTTTAACAAATGTACTGTAAGTTAATTCAGTAGTGTTTTCTATAAAGTTCTTCCCTGAATGTTCACTGCTCATTTTTACTGTCTCTGCATACCTAACATCTCCTTAAAAATGTTTTCATGGAAACAATATCAACAGCCCAAGATTAAATCCTGGTCAAAACCATCTTCTGAGTTTAGGTACTTGTGTCACTTTCACTGGAGACCCTGACATGATGCCATTGTTCTTCTCTTCTGAGATTTATGCGCAATATGCAAGGTGATAAATAGCACTTTTTAAAAAGTCCCAATAATTTGGCAGACAACTTGAGAAAAATGTCTTCGCTTAAAAAGAGAGGGTGGAAAAAAGAAGAAGCAATGAACCCTCTTTGGCATTTGTACAAAACTGTTTGCTTGGCTCTAGAGGTGATAAAAATAATTTATGAAGCTCTACATTTTTAGCAAGAGGAAATGACCTCAGCTTTTGGCAATCTGATGCAGTGAGTGAAGCCTCTCTCTACTACTTTTATGGATTTCCTTGAGCTACATATTCTGTGACCTGTATTTCAGATTTATTGGCAGATACATAAGCCACATTAAGTAATATAAAATGCAGTGAATGCATCAAACAACTCAGCAGGGACCCACTGACAGCAAGCAAGAGGCTGCCTCTTGGAAGACACACTCTGAATTGGATACCTGTTTATGCATTTATCTAAACATCCTTCGAGTTTTTGTTTTAAATAAAGACATTATTTCAAAACAAAAGTCTGCAGCTGAACAGATAATATATTGGGTGGCAGGAAGAGGGTAGATGGTCAGCTCCAAAATCTAATCAAATCCTCAGAATTGATAAGCATCAACAAACATTCAGCTTCCAGTTTGGGGCACAGCATGACTTCTTAGCAAGAGAATGGAATCCCAGGCATACTATGTTTGGTTCTTATCAAGGCAATTGAGTAGTATTTGATGTGATATGGAAAATGCAGACTGACTATTAATGACTTTTGGTAGATATTTGCCATCTGATGAAGACAAAAAATATATCTATGAGAGAGTTCACATTATAGTAAATTGTTGAAATGAAATAATTTTTGAGAACTTGTATATCTCATCTTTGATGCTAGAGCAGCAAACTGGAAAAAAGAACCAGGCTAGCAGTCAGGAGACACAATTTCTAGGTGGGCCAATTGTGTCATCTTGGGCAACTCCTACCCTCTCTCTAGAGCTCATAATGGAACATCCAACATACTTTCCAGTACAAAAACCCCTTGATTCTTTAAACAATGAGATTGATTGAAGTTAGAGAAATAGATCACAGGATACAGAATCATAGATTCTTTGGGGGAGAATCAGGACTTGGCATAAACTCAAACAGGAAAAATTGGTAAACAGATAGCTTCATGGGGGCACTTTTAATTCACCTTCTTGTGGCTATTACATTATACTGTTAACTAATGCCTGTTAAAGACAGCCTGCTGCAACTTCAGATAAAGGGATTTCCTTCCAAAAATAACCTCCTCTACAATGGACGCTCCATTCTTTCAGAATGGATAGCTTTTTGCACCTCTTAATACAATTCAATGAGCAAAATAATTGAAGGCTCGGGTTCTAGAGTTAGATGACCTAATTTTAAGACCCGATACTGCCACACTTAATTGTGTAACCTTGAACTTGGGCACGTCTCCTAACTTCTCTGAGTCTCATATTCCATTACTTTAAATAAGAATGTCAATAAAAGGGTTGTTTAAATGATTTATTCCTTTGTGATGTTGAAATAAGATCTGATTTGTGAAATTTTAGCAAAATATCTGATGACAAATATTTGTTCAACTGTTATTAGATATTATCCTTATTATTTTCCCATAAACATTTTCCTTTTTTTATGGGAGGGGCACACTTGATAATGTTCAGAACTTACCCTAGGTTTTGTGCTCAGGGATCACTCCTGGTAGTGCTCATGAGACCAGATGTGGTGCTGAGGATAAATTAAAATGTGTGTGTGTGTCACATGCAAGGCAAGTGCCTTAACTCATGTGTTATCTCTTCGGTTCTAGTTATACATCTTTAATTAAAGTCATTAAAGGCAGAATAATAAATATACAGGTACAACATATGCCACTGTGTTCTTTATAGTATTGAGTTCCCACTATTTTTTAAAAACAAGTATAATAGAGGCTGGAGCAATAGTACAGCAGTAGGGCATTTTGCCTTGCACGTGGCTGACCCAGTATGGATATCAGTTCGATCGCTGGTGTCCCATATGGTCCCCTAAGCCAGGAGCAATTTCTGAGTGCACAGCCAGAAGTAACCCCTGAGCATCACTGGTGTGGTCCAAAAACTAAAAAAACAAACAAACAAAACAAAACAAAACAAAACACTACCACCAACAACAACAAGTATAATAATAACAAAATTAAAATACCGTATTTTCCGGCATAGAAGACAACTTTTGAAACAAAAAAAAGTCAACCGAAAATCGAGGGTCGTCTTATACGCCGAGTATATCTCGAAAAATGTTTCAATATGTCGCTAAACGAAAATTGTCTGAATATTGCTACAAAACGAATTTTCCAACTCAATCCTGCACCAATCACTGCAAGGCTACTCGGACCGCCTCTCTAACTCAGCCAATTCAAGCAGGCTTTTTATGCATGCAAATTAGACAATGTTCTGGACCCGAATCTACACTGTAAAAAGCCTGCTCAGATTGGCCAGAGTCAGAGGAAGTCTATTACAGTATAACCTTTGAACCTTTGTTTGTTGTGATTGGCTCACTGTGGTACATACAGTTGCACCACAGGAACGTTCTGTCTGATACAGCGAATATAGGCCTAAACTTATGTTTTAACTGCAAAATTAGAGGGTCATCTTATACGCCCAGTCACCTTATATGCCAGAAAATACAGTATCTGTGCTCACATTGCATGACGAGCAGTTCAAATAATAGTTGCCATTATTAAATATCTCATGCCAGGAATTAGATATGCATTTCTAATCACTGGTCTTCAAGGTGAGTGTTAATATCCCTGCTTTACAGGAAAATATTTTAAGGCCACAGAAGGTAAGACAAATTTATAAGAGATACAGCTTCTAAGTGAAAATATGGGTCTCTTAGTGACCAAAGACCATTTCTATCATATAAACCTTCTGCCCGCAAAATGCTATCCCAGTCAGACAGATTACTTGTTCTCTGACCAACCAAGATAACCATCTCTTGGTGGTAAATGATGAGGAGAAATTGGAGATGAGGATATCATAGGAACACTTTACTGCTGAGTCACAACCAAATGTCTGGCAGACAGCAGCAAAGGTTGAGAGCCAATCTTCAAAACAGCACAGTCTAAAAAAGAAAAACAACTACGATCACTTCAGACTCACACCATAGCAATTACCATCACTAAAGTCTGCTTTGAGCCCTAACTACAGTAACTTAATGGCAAAGCATGCTAAGGAAGATATTGACTATAAACATTGAAACACTTAAATGATGTCTCTATTTAGAAATGACAATCATGTCTATCTATCTCACAAAGTTTCTCTAAATACCTGGAGAGCACACTAGCATTAAGTTAGGAAAAATAAAATGGGGAGATTCATACTAGCAAAATCGAGGCATGGTAGGAGTAGAAAGACTGATTAGAAAAAGCAACCAAATGGGGCTGGAGCGGTGGCGCAAGGGGTAAGGCGTCTGCCTTGCCCACGCTAGCCTAGGACAACAGTGGTTCATCCCTCGGCGTCCCATATGGTCCCCCAAGCCAGGATCGATTTCTGAGTGTATAGCCAGGAGTAACCCTGAGCGTCACCGGGTGTGGGCCCAAAATCAAAACAAACAAAAAGAAAAAGAAAAAGCAACCAAAATCAACCATTAAATCCCAACTGGTAGGATAAGGTGTGGTTTGAACTGGCACTGGTAGAGAAACACATGGTATGTACAGGATATGTTGGGGGGCCCTATTAGCGGCCATATCAGAAAGAACATTGTATTATGCCTGTTTTTGTTTGAAAATGTCTGTACTCACAAAGCAATTATTTACAGACTTAATATGGTCTATCCTCCAAAAGTGTTTCATCCTACATCTGAATTGCTCCCCTGGCTTACCCAAATGCCAGGCAGAATATTTAAGATAATAAAATAGAGAACCCAGGAATAAATTTGCTTTGGGTACACATTTTTAAAGTGCTTCACAATAAAGGAGTGCAGAGATCTACTAGCAAATTTTAATGAGTTGAGGCAAGAAGCCTCTATAATAATTCAGAACTAAAATTAGACAATTGCTTGAAAAGTTCAGGTAACCAAAACAGAAATGAGGGGGGACTTTGTTTATTTAAATTATGAGGATAATTGCCTCAATTCTCCAATTCCCCTCACTCTGCTAGACTTGGCATGAGTGTCTCAGTATCCATGGTGACTCATCTAATAAGTAAACGGCATTAACTCTGCTACTAGCATAGAGGAAAGGGAAAGGTCTTGAAATCTACCTTTCATGGCTTCTTTCCAGCAAAAGGGATTTCAATATATCCTGAGGACATGAGGCAGTTCAAAGAGCTCTGAAATATAGAATGAGAAAGAGGAGGAGGAGGAAAAGTTTGGGCTCATGTACCTGTTCTTTAGTTTAGTTTTTATATATGAGACTCAAGACAGACTCAAGGGAAAGGCTTTTTTTTTTTTTTTTTTTCTGGTGCAGGGTTGAGTTTGTTTTGGTTTATTCAGTGGTTGATATATTTCCAAAGAGTTTCCCTCGCACGAGGAAGCTTTCCCATTTGCCCTTCTGTATATAATTTCAAATAAATATGACAGGATACCCTTTTTATAATAGACACACACAAGATTTTATATCCTCTGGCTGGATTGAAACTTGATGGAACAAATGGTTCCTGTTTAATAAAATCAGACAGTGTAGAATGAAAACAGAAATCATTCCCAAAGATGCACCACAATATTCCTGCAACAGCAGAACAATAACTTACTTTGCATTCATCTAGTCTCCAAAACCATTTTATGATTACAAGCATGTAAGCTATTCTAATTATTACTGTAAATAATTAATCATTTCCTTTACAATCACTTATTAATTAGCTGTCATAACACTGTTGTGAGTTAGGTGGAAGACAAGGATTCAATATTCGGTTATTAACACCTAATTAAAATATTCATTGTTTTTCCTACGTTGTTTATAGCTTTGCTTTCTCAGACACTTGATCACGCGATTTCTCTAACATGGAATATTGTTTTCCATTAGCTTAGCGATATCGCCATCTGTTGTTGGGAAATAGGAAATGTCTTCCCTATCACACATAACAACCCTCGCACTCCCTCCCTCATTGTTTCTCCCTCATGTATCTTGTTCTTTCTCTCTCTCTCTCTCTCTCTCTCTCTCTCTCTCTCTCTCTCTCTCTCTCTCTCTCTCTCTCTCTCTCTCTCTCTCTCTCTCTCTCTTTCTCTCTCTCTCCCCCTTATCTCTCTCCTTTGCTCTCTCTCCCTCTCTCTTCCGTCCTCCCTCCCCTTACCTCTCTCTACTTTTATTTGGAAATGGAAAATATTTTTTTTTGACTTTTGGGTCACAATATGCAGTCTTACCTCTGTGGGTTACTTCTGGTTCTTCACTCACAGTTTATTCCTGGTTGTGCTGGGGGACCATGTGGGATACTAGGGATCAAACCCGCGTTGGCCCCATGCAAGGCAAACACCATACCCGCTGTACTATAGCTCCAGGCCTCAGAAAAGAAATATTTTATTTCATAATGTCATCTTCCCAACATATTTTTATTATCCTTCCACTAAAATATTTTACTCCTTAATACTAATGACATCATCTAAGTGGTGAATGAACCTATCAAAAACATAAATATTCAAAGATCCAACAAAGGTAAACTATGGAAGATGAAATCATTTACTAACCAGCTTGTTTTACATTATATTGAGTCAAAATGGAGGAAGAGCAAAGACTGAATACTAACTCTCCTAGAAATTTACTTTGTACTAACTCACCTTTTTTTTTGGAAGGGCCCACACCCGATGACACTCAGGGGTTACTCCTGGCTATGCACTCAGAAATTGCTCCTAGCTTGGGGACCATCTGGGACGCAAGGGGATCAAACCATGGTTCGTCGTAGTTTAGCATGTGCAAGGCAAATGTCTGTCCTACCGTTTGCACCATTGCCCCTACTAATTCATATTTACAATGAAAACTATTTGTTGAGTGCAGGCACTGATTCTTCTTACAACGATTAATGAGGGAAACACTGTCATATAACTATTTTACAAGAAATCAAGACACACATGTATAAAGAATATTTTGGTGCATGATTTTCAATATAGGCTTCCAGTACAATACAAAATGCTAATGTTGCATTTCTTGTTTCAAAAGCCATAGAAATGGTGCTGTTAAAGGTACTAAAATTTAACATTTCTTTTCTTCCCTCGTCTCTCAACTTATAACTTTTAATTTGCTATTTAATATTATTCTATGCAAAGTTTAAGTAATGGAATTAATTTATCATTTATTTTTAGACTGTATAGTCCAGTGGTCCTCAAACTATGGCTCACGGGCCACATATTGTATTTGTATCTGTTTTGTTTCTTCATTGCAAAATAAGATATATGCAGTGTGCATAAGAATTCGTTCATAAGTTTTGTTTTTACTATAGTCAGACCCTCCAATGGTCTGAGGGACAGTGAACTGGCCCCCTGTTTAAAAATTTTGAGGACCCCTGGATAGTCTAAAATGCAAATAACTTGTATGCAAAACAACCAAAATCACATAATTCATTATTTTATATTTAGAAGTATTTTCTTCTTACTGAAACAGTGCGAATACTGGATATTAATGCTTTAATTGTTTTTGTGTCATCTGATATTTTGGTATTCTACCAACATTCTATCTTTTGTGTTTTTTGTTTTTGTTTTTGTTTGGTTTTTGAGCCACACCCAGTGACGCTCAGGGGTTACTCCTGGCTATGCACTCAGAAATCTTTCCTGGCTTGGGCAACCATATGGGATGCCAGGGATTGGA
Organism: Suncus etruscus; assembly: GCF_024139225.1. Lineage (NCBI taxonomy): Eukaryota > Metazoa > Chordata > Mammalia > Eulipotyphla > Soricidae > Suncus > Suncus etruscus. The sequence continues at coordinate 61,901,643 of NC_064852.1, read as the reverse complement.
CCTAAGTCCGTCCTGGGTCAGCCATGTGCAAGACAAATGCCTTACCACTGTGCTATTGCTCTGCCCCACCAACATTGTATCTTTTGGCTTATTGATGAGGAAGAAAGAATTTATACCATCATTTATAGCACAAATGATTACCAATACTAAGAAAATAAGAAAGTATGTGGTGGGATTGCTGTCATTTATGTTTCTTAAAATACAACCATCTTTTTATGTATTGAAAGCAAGTTCTGGTTCAAATACAGTTAGTCACAGACATATTATACTGTACTCAGTTTAAGTCTTGCTGAATCTCAGCTATTACAAGAACATTAGACTTCTGTGCTTCCAAGGTCTTGTTAACTGTAAGGGAATAAGGTTAGAAGGAATCATACAGCCATATTATGCTCTTTTTTCCACTCACATGTGTGCTCAGGTGATGTTGAGCTTCACTTAAAAGCATAGCTCAAAGGTAAAAATATTAAGAATTTCAATAAATTGATAGCAACACATTAGCCAGGAATGAAGCAAACTAAGCTTCGTGAGAATTCCCAAGTCACACACCACAAAAGCAGTACTGAGATGATATTCAGACACAGAACTCAGAGAATCTGAATCCATATCTCATAGTTTTGATCATCATTTTGTCCCTACTGTGCTGATAAAAGGTTCAACTTTAGTTGTCCATTTGTCACAGAATTAAAGTAAAAACATGGAATGATTTTGATGGCCCACTTTTCCTTTCCTACACCACAGCAGTTCTGCTCAGTCCTGTAATTGGGGAAGGCTGATTTTCACCTTTTAAGGACCCCAGAGTAGGTGACATAGCAGGCCTATTAAAGCTACTTGTTCCCCAAAAGTTTCACTACAAATGTTAGAAAAGAGAACACCCTATTCCTCGGGTATCTTAAGACATGAGTGTTATTGTATAATAAAGTATTCAAAGGTCAACTAGAATCATGCAGAGGATTGTGGGAAAACCAAATCAATGTGTCTTTCGGTGGTGGTGGTGGTGGTGGTGGTGGTGTGTGTGTGTGTGTGTGTGTGTGTGTGTGTGTGTGTGTGTAAAGCAGAGCTGAGAGATACAGAAAAAAAATTCCTAGAGGAGTATAGCCTTGAAGCATCTTGGCTGAGTCCTAAGATACATAAATGAGCTAATAAATTCCTCTTATTTTTTAATGAATTTAACTTGCTTTTCTATTATATGCAACAAGGAGTTAGTTACCTAATTCCTATCTAACACAAAGACAGATTTAAGAACCATAATTTGAAACAGTCACTGAAAATATGGTAAAAGTGAGGTAAAAAGAGGGTGGAAGAGAAACTCAAAAAATGTTGGGGCTGGAGAGATAGCATGGAGGTAAAGCATTTGCCTTGCATGCAGAAGGACAGTGGTTCGAATACCGGCATCCCATATGGTCCCTGAACCTAGCAGGAGCGATTTCTAAGCATAGAGCCAGGAGTAACCCCTGAGTGCTGCTGGATGTGACCCAAATACAACCCCCCCTCAAAAAAAAAAAAAACAAAGAAAAAACCCTCAAGAAATTTTATTGGAAGAGAGAGTATGGGAAGGAAAGGCAGCAAATTAATAATCAGAACAACAGGAGACTTGGAACAAGAGTAATTTTCTACCAAACAGATGAAGCAAAGTGGTATGAGCAAAGTCAGGTAATATATAACATTCAAGTAAAAAGAAAATTGAAAAGGGTCTACACATTTAAAGAGATATCCATGCCCTTGTCCCCTTCCCTAAGACATACAACAGGAAGTTGAATACTCTCAACTGCTGGGTTTGACCCCACCAATTAGAAGATCAAACAAATAACACTTTTTTGTTGTTTTTTTTGTTTGTTTTGAGGCCATACCTTCATACCCGGTGGTGCTGAGGGTTCTTCCTGGCTCTGTGCTCAAGGATTACTCTGACAGTCTTCCGTGATATATGGGGATAAAACTCAGGCAGGCTGTATGAAAGACAAGTGCCAAACCAGCATTCACCAAAAATTTACTTCAAGGATAGGGTCTAACATTAAATAATGTTTTGGGTCTTTCATTTTATACCCACATTAAAATATTTGTCCCCTTTTGGAGGGGATAGGGGAAAAGGGCAAGTCCTAATTTCTCATTCTCTCTCTCTCTCTCTCTCTCTCTCTCTCTCTCTCTCTCTCTCTCTCTCTCTCTCTCTCTCTCTCTCTCTCTCTCTCTCACACACACACACACACACACACACACACACACACACACTGCCCTATTGAAGCCTTGGGACCTGCACACACTTCTGTTCTACAACTGCCATCACACCAGTGACCCGGCTTTACTACTTTCCTAGTAATCTCTGCAGACACTCCTAACACCAAAAACTTCAGGTATGCTGATTTTGTGGCTTATGTCTCCAGGAATGTTTTGGAACTAGGCCAAGTCTATCTTTACCCCTCACCCCATGTCTCTTTACTTTCAGAAGCTAAGCCCACAAACCACCAATTTTGTCATATTAACTCATCATCCCAGTTCCACAGATACTCAAAGTCATGAGTACTAATATTTCTCATTACCCAAGACCTCCTGGATGAATCTCCAGACCACCTCAATATATTCATATTAATACTGACTTCCCAGTAGGAGTACACCAGATTGATGTGAAATTATCACAGAAGCCAAGGAGCTCAATAAAATAAATAACTAAATAAAACAAAAAACTAATAAGAGACTGCACAACTATATACAAGTTCAGACAAAGGCATAATGAACTAATTACAAGATAGGACAATTTTACAAAATTTTTCTAATGAAGTTTATTTTGATAATGCATTACAAGTATATTAAGTAAATTACTCATACCTGCCAAGGAGCAAGCTTTGAGCGGTTGTAAAACTGGTGACAGTGATGATGTTATATGGTGGTGGGATTGGTGCTGGAATATCAAATGCCAGAAATAACTGTATTCTAAGCAATTCTGAAAACCAGGGTGTTAAGAAAAAGAAACTTAATTTAAAAAAAAATACTTGGGACCGGAGAGATAGCATGGAGGTAAGGCGTTTGCCTTTCATGCAGAAAGAATGGTTGAAATCCTGGCATCTCATATGGTCCCCCGTGCCTGCCAGGGGCGATTTCTGAGCATAGAGCCAGGAGTCACCCCTGAGAGCTGCCGGGTGTGACCCCAAAACCAAAAAAAGAAAAAAAAACCCAAAACATGTAACTTATAAAAGAGACAAATATTTAAAAAATAATAAATAAAAAAATACTTGGGGCTGGACAGATAGCATGGAGGTAAAGCTTTTGTTTTGAATGCAGAAGGATGGTGGTTCGAATTCCGGTATCCCATATGGTCCCCTGGGCTTGCAAAGAGCAATTTCTGAGCGTAGAGCCAGGAGTAACCCCTGAGCGCTGCAGGGTGTGACCAAAAAACCACCACCATCACCACCACCACCACCACAACAACAACAACAACAAATACTTGGACATACACATCTTACTGAATATTTTTTGTTGTTGTTCTAAGTCCCTTAATTACATATGCTGATGCAGTCTAGATTGTACATTCCATCTTATTTTTAAAGAAGGCCCATGGAGAGATATAGATAAAACTTGAGGAACTCCATTTGCAGCCTAAAACTTTTACCATGTTTATCAGAAAGCAGTCAAATTATTTCTTCATGCCACAGTTGGGGACCCTACTGATGAGGCAGGAAATTAAGAAATAAGGGGAACTAGGCAAGATATAGTGTTATACTACTGAAGAAAGAAAGTCAATTATGGATAGTTACAATGGTGACCTATAATGTGCCTGATAACCTGGATGACCTGGATCCAGACCCTAGAGGATAATTAGCTCAGCATCCTTTACCCTGTTTTAATAACTAGCATTTTTGAAATAAATTTTTTTAATAAAGAAATACCCACCATCATTGTTAGAAAGGTATGTAAAGGGAAGCTTTTCTCCAGAATCCTACTTTAGGAGACTCCCCATTATTTGGTAGTTTCCCCAAATTGCTTCCCCTATGTCTTTCCCTAAATAAAGCTTATACTGAAGTTCACCATTTGCTCTTTTGTCCTTTGCTTTCAATTTTGATTGGTTGAAGTGGTCTGGAGATTCACCAGGAGGTCCTTGGTTGTGGTCTGATAATCATCCTAGAAGTCCTTGGTTGGTGGGAAACAAGGCCAGGAAAATGGGAATTAAAAGAATGAAAAGTCTCATGTTTAAAATGTCTTGAATGTCTTGAAATTTTTATGTTGTTGAGACCAGAGCAATAGTACAGTGGGTAGGGCATTTGCCTTGCATATGGCCAAACCCCAACCCCATATTTTTAATCCTTGGCATCCCTTATGGTCCCCAGAGTCTTCCAGAAGTAATTTCTGAACCAGGAGTAACCCTTGAGCACTGCTGGGTGTGGCAGAAAAGCAAACTAAAAGAATATTGATCGCAGCCTACTCCTGAGTCACAGCCAAACTGGGAAGAAACTATTCTTTTAAGCTTAAAATGCAAGGCCCAAGCAAGAGAGACATCAGTAATAGAAAATTGACAACTGTAAATGAAAAATGTCAACAAACGTTTGAAATTGGTAAACCAAACAAAAGAGAAGACTGATATCAAGTATCCAAAAATTACATCAAGGAAAATATAGGCAAACTCTCTGCTATGTCAACCTCAGAGGTGTCTTAATGATTTTACTTTACTTTTTGTTTCTGCAAAAATAAAGCAAAAGAAATTTTTAAGTGATTACCTCAAGCTAAAAGTTTTTGCATGATGAAAGGAGTTTGGGATAAAATAAAGACACCCTACTAAATGGGATAAAATATTTGTAATCCAGATATCAGAAAAAGGACTAATATCCAAGACATTTGATGTTCTCACATAGCTCAACAACAACACAAAAAACTTCAGTTTTTAAAGAAATTGTGAGATGACAGAAACTTCTATGATGACATATGGGTGATTAGCAAGCAAAAGAAAAAGTGATACCAATGTTTATCAGAAAATACTAATCAAAATGACAATAAGATATCACCCCACTCCAGTGAGAATGTACCATATCAAAAAGTCAGGACACCACCAGGATGTAGTGGTCTGGGAGGATGTGATAAAAACAAACAAACAAACAATCAAAAAACCTTTTCTGGTGGTAGCAAATTTTTTGTTTTCTTTTTTTTCTTTATTTAAACATCTTGATTACAAATATGATTGTGATTAGGTTTCAGTCATGTAAAGAACACCCCCCTTCACCAGTGCAACATTCCCACCACCAATGTCCCAATTCTCCCTCCATACCACCCCACCCCAACCTGTAATCTAGACAGGCTTTCCAGTTCCCTCACTCATTCACATGATTATGGTAGTTCTCAGTGTAGTTATTTCTATAACTGTACTCATCACTCTTTGTGGTGAGTTTCAGGAAGTGAGCTGAAAGTTCCAGCCATCTTCTCATTGTCTCTAAGGATTGTGCAAAAATGACTTTTATTTTTCATAAAACCCATAGATGAGTGAGACTATTTTGCATGTCTCTCTCTCCCTCTGACTTATTTCACTCAGCATGATAGACTCCATGTACATCCATGTATAGGAAAATTTCATGACTTCATCTCTCCTGATGGCTGCATAATATTCCATTGTGTATATGTACCACATTTTCTTTAGCCATTCATCTGTTAAAGGGCATCTTGGCTGTTTCAGAGCCTGGCTATTGTAAATAGTGCTGCAATAAATATAGGTGTGAGGAAGGGGTTTTTGTATTGTATTCTTGTGTTCCAAGGGTATATCCCTAGGAGTGGAATACCTGGGTCGAATGGGAGCTCAATTTCCAGTTTTTGGAGGAATCTCCATATCACTTTCTATAGAGATTGGACTAGACGGCATTCCCACCAGCAGTAGATAAGACTTCCTTTCTCTTCACATCCCTGCCAGCACTGCTTGTTCTCATTCTTTGTGATGTGTGCCAATCACTGTGGTATGAGATGGTATCTTATCGTTGTTTTGATTCACATCTCCCTGATGATCAGTGATGAGGAACAATTTTCATGTGCCTTTTGGCCATTTGTATTTCTTCTTTATCAAAGTGTCTTTCCATTTCTTCTCCCCATTTTTTGATGGGATTAGATGTTTTTTTCTTGTAAAATTCTGTCAGTGCTTTGTATATTTTGGATATTAGCCCTTATCTGATGGGTATTGGGTGAATAGTTTCTCCCACCTGGTGGGTGACTCTTGTATCCTGGGCACTATTTCTTTTGAGGTGCAGAAGCTTCTCAGCTTAATATATTCCCATTTGTTTATTTCTGCTTCCACTTGTTTGGAAAGTGCAGTTTCCTCCTTGAAGGTGCCTTTAGTCTCAATGTCATGGAGTATTTTACCTATGTGTTGTTCTATATACCTTATGGTATCAGGCTTAATATCTAGATCTTTAATCCATTTGGATTTTACCTTCATACATGATGTTAACTGGGGGGTCTATGTTCGCTCGTTTGCAAGTGGCTAACCAGTTCTGCCAGCACCACTTGTTGAAGAGATTTTCCCTGCTCCACTTAGGATTTCTTTCTCCTTTGTCAAAGATTAGGTGATTGTATGTCTGAGGAACATTGTCTGAGAACTCAAGCCTATTCCACTGATCTGAGGGTCTTTATTCCAATACCATGCTGTTTTGATAACTATTGCTTTCTAGTACAGTTTAAAGTTGGGGAAAGTAATGCCTCCCATTTTCCTTTTCCCTAGGAGTGCTTTAGCTATTCGAGGGTGTTTATTGTTCCAGATGAACTTCATAAGTGTTTGATCCACTTCTTTGAAGAATTTCATAGTTATCTTTAGAGGGATTGCATTAAATCTGTACAATGCTTTGGGGGAGTATTGCCATTTTAATGATGTTAATCCTGCCAATCCATGAGCAGGGTATGTGTTTTCATTTCCGTGTGTCCTCTCTTATTTCTTGGAGTAGGGCTTTATAGTTTTCTTTGTATAGGTCCTTCACGTCTTTGGTAAAGTTGAACACCAAGATATTTGAGTTTGTGTGGCACTAATGTGAATGGGATTGCCTTCTTGACGTCCATCTCTTCCCTATCATTATTGGTGTATAAAAAACCATTGATTTCTGTATGTTAATTTTGTAGCCTGCCACCTTGCTATATGAGTCTATTGTTTCTAGAAGCTTTTTGGTAGTCTTTAGGGTTTTCTAAGTAGAGTATCATGTCATCTGCAAACAGTGAGAGCTTGACTTCTTCCTTTCCTATCTGGATGCCCTTGATATCTTTTTCTTGCCTGATCGCTATAACAAACATTTCCAGTACTATGTTGAAGAGGACTGGTGAGAGCAGACATCCTTGTCTTGTATCAGAATTTAGAGGAAAGGCTTTTCTTTTTTCTCCATTGAGGATAATATTTGCCATTTGCTTGTGGTAGATGGCTTTAACTAGATTAAGAAAGGTTCCTTTCATTCCCATCTTGCTGAGAGTTTTGATCAAGAATGGGTGTTGGACCTTATCAAATGCTCACTCTGCATCTTTTGATATGATCATGTAATTTTTATTTTTCTTGTTGTTAATGTTATGTATGATGTTGATAGATTTACGGATGTTAAACCATCCTTGCATTCCTGGGATGAAACCTACTAGGTCGTAGTGTATGATTCTTGATGATGCATTGGACCCTATTTGTCAGAATTTTGTTGAAGATCTTTGCATCTGCATTCATCAGGGATATTGATCTGTAATTTTCATTTTTGGCAGCATCATCTCTGTCTGGTTTTGGTATCAAGGTGACATTGGCTTCATAAAGTGTTCCCGTTTTTTTCAATTTCATGGAAGAGCCTAGCTGGGATTGGTAGTAGCTCCTCTTGAAAGGTTTGAAAGAATTCATTAGTAAATCTATCTGGGCCTGGGCTTTTCATTTTGGGCAGATGTTTGATTACAGTTTCAATTTCCTCAATAGTGATGGGGGTGTTTAGATATGCTACATCCTCCTTACTTAACTGTGGAAGGTTATACGTGTCTAAGAATTTATCCATTTCTTCTAATTTCTCATGTTTAGTAACATAATGTTTCTCAAAATAGTCTCTGAGTACCCTTTGGATCTCTGCAATATCTCGTGATCTCCCCCTTTTCATTTCTAATACAGGTTATCAGATTTCTCTCTCTCTCTTTCTTTGTGAGTTTTGCCAATGTTCTATCAATCTTTATTTTTTCAAAGAACCAACTTCTGCTTTCATTGGTATTTTGGATTGTTTTTTGGGTTTCCACTTCGTTGATTTCTGCTCTCAGCTTTGTTATTTCCTTCTGTCTTTCTATTTTTGGGTCCTTTTGTTGAGCGCTTTATAATTCTATGAGCTGCGTCATTAAGATATTCAGGTAGGCCCCTTCTTCCTTCCCGATGTGTGCTTGCAAAGTATAAAATTTCCTCCCAGGACTGCTTTTGCTGTGTCCCATAGATTCTGGCAGTTTGTGTCTTCATTATCATTTGTTTCTAGGAAAGTTTTGATTTCCTCTCGGACCCACTGGTTGTTCAGTAGCAGGCTTTTTATTTTCAAATTGTTAAGTTTTTCTTCCGTGCGCCTTTGTAGTTCACATCTAATTTCAGAGCCTTGTTGTCAGCAAAGGTAGCCTGCAAGATTTTTATCCTCTTAATTTTATGAAGGTATGTTTTATGTGTCAGCATGTAGTCTATCCTGGAGAATGAACCATGTACATTGGAGAAGAATGTGTATTCAGGTTTTTTTGGGGTGGAGTGTCCTATATATATCTTATATATATCTACTAGTCCTCTTTCTACTGTTTGACGTATGAAGTGTTGACAGGGCCACGTTGAGGTCTCCCACAATTATTGTGTTATTATTGATTTCTTCTTTCTGATTTGTCAGTAATTGTATTAGACTATTTTCTGGTCTCTCATTGGGTGCATATATATTTAATAGTCTTATTTCCTCCTGTTGCACATATCCCTTGATTAGTACATAGTGTCCATCTTTGTCCCTTACAACTTTTCTGAGTATAAAGTTCGTGTCATCAGATATTAATATGGCTTCTTTAAGGGTATTGTTTGCTTGGATGATTTTCCTCCAGCCTTTAATTTTGAGTCTATGTTTGTTCTGACTATTCAGGTGTGTTTCTTGTAGGCAGCAGAATGTTGGATTCATCTTTTTGACCCATTTTGCCACTCTGTGTCTTTTAGTTGGTGAATTTAGTTCATTGACATCGAGGAAGGTGATTGTCATAGGATTTAATGTCATCTTTGTAGATAAGTTTGCTGTATTTGTTGGTCTCTCTTGTCTTAAAGTAGACCTTTCAGTTTTTCCTTTAAGGCTGGTTTTTCATCTGTGAAGTTTCTGAGCTGTTGTTTATCCATGAAACTATGTGTCTTTCCTTCAAACCTGAATGTGAATTGGGCTGTGTGCAGTATTCTCAGTGAGGCACCCATTTCATTCAGTCTTGTCACAATATCCCACCACTGTCTTCTGGCCTTGAGAATTTCCTGTGACATGTTTGTTGTAAGTCTTAGGGATGCTCCTTTAAATGTAATTTCCTTTTTTGATCTTGCTGCTTTCAGTATTCTATCTCTATCTGTGGGATTTGTCATCATAACGAGGATGTGTCTTGGGGTATTTTTCTTTAGGTCTCTTTTAGTTGGTATTTTTCGGGCATTCAGGATTTGATTGTATGTAGTCTTTAACTCTGGGTGTATCTCTTTGATGATGTCTTTAACAGTTGATTCTTCCTGGAGATCGCCTACCTGGGCCTCTGGGACTCCAATGATTCTTATGTTGTTTCTGTTGAGTTTATCAAAGACTTCTATTTTCATCTGTCCACATTCCTTGAGTACTTTTCCATTGCCTGATCGTTTGTCTTAAAGTTCTTTTCCAATTTCTTCTGCTGTGTTGAGTTTTTCTGCATCTCATCTTCTTGCATGCTGATTCTGTCCTCAGCTGCTGTTACCCTGCTGGCGAGGCCATCCACTGAGATTTTCAGTTGAGCTACCATGTTTTTCAGATCTGTTATTTCAGTTTGGAGTTTTCTAATTTCTGTCTTTGTGTTCTGTTCAGATCGGTCTATGCTTTCTTTGAGTTCTACAAACATCTTCCTTATTTCTATTCTAAACTCCTTATCTGAGAGATTAATCAGATGGTTGGGATTTTTTAGGTCATCCATGCTATCATCTTCATTCTCTGTGCATGGTATTTGTCTACAAGGTTTCCCCATTGTCACGCTTGTAGTGTGATTTCTGCATGTTGTGGTGGGGTTCATTGGAGCCTCTGGGAGAGCTATTTTTCTGGGCCTTTTTGGCCTACTCCTAAGAGTTTCAGGAGACAGGACAGTGGAAAAACACACACAGGCAACACTTACAGTTTCTCACAGTCAGGAAGCACTGGGTGGGCGTAGATATTCCCAAATTTGTTCTGATTCAGCATCTATGGAAGAAAGTATGAAGCTTTCTCAACAAAAAAACTAAAAGCGACCAAAATGCTAGTATGGGGAATAGGGCATTAGCCTTGCATATGGTTCAATCCCTGAATTGAATTCAATCCATTGAATAATGATAAACCTATAGTTTGAGATTACAAAGCTTAGATTACCAAATAATGAGGGTAGAATTGTAGGGAAGGAAAAAAGCACATTAGCTTTGATATAAGAATAGAGGTAGTGGGGCCAAAGAGATAGCATGGAGGTAGGGCATTTGCCTTGCATGCAGAAGGATGGTGATTCGAATCCCCAGATGGTCCCCCAGGCCTGCCAGGAGCAATTTTTAAGCATAGAACCAGGAGTAACCCCTGAGCGCAGCCGGGTGTGACCACCCTTCCCCTTAAAAAAGAATAGAGGTGGAGGGTCTTGGACACTTTGGTTATAGTAAAGTTGTAGTAACTGTACATCAAAACCATAAATGTCAATTTATTGTAATCATATCATTTCAACTATAATAAAATTAAGTTAAAATTAAACAAATTGGAAAAGAAAATCCTTAGAGTTCACCTGCAAAACTGAAGGGAATTATTTTCACTAGAATTCTGAAACCCAGGCATTAAGCTCACAATTGTCAACAGGGTGATAGTCTGAAAATATATTAGCTAGTAAATGAAATTCAACATGATTTACTATAGTGATAATCTGTGTTAATATTAATGTACAATGTTACCACATCACAGTCTACACCAAATTGCTAATAACCTTTTATCACTGTCACTTGGTCCCTCTTTATATAACCCTGGCCCAAATTGGTCATCTTAGTTCAGTAGTCAGAGCCTACAGTTTTTTCTTTTCATTTGAGATTCTATTGGCTACAGCTATTCACTGGTTTTATTTCTTTATGAATCACATAAAATTGAAGTCAGACTGCTTTTCTCTTTCTTTTTTGGACTTAATTTGCTTAACATGATATTCTTTAGTTCTATCCAGATTGTACCAAAAAGCAAGAGTTTATGTTTTCTTATAATTGAGTAGTATCCCATTGTGAATATATAAATTTGTATCTATTCTTTTATTTATTACAGTTAAGATAGTGTGTTTATAATGGCGTTGACATTTATGGTCCTGGTGTAGTACCTCACCACTACTGAGATTCCCCACCCATATCCCTAGACCATAATTTTTTTCCATTCATCTGTCTTCAGGCACTGGAATTGTTTTCATACCTAGGTTATTATAAATAGTGTTGCAATGAAGATAAGTATAAATATATATTTTTAATTGATTGGTTGTTGGGCCATACCTAGCAATGCTCAGGGTTTACTCCTGGCTCTGCACTCAGAAATTTCTCCTGGCAGGCTCGGGGAACCATATGGGATGCCAGAATTCAAACCACTGTCCTTCTGTGTCTAAGGCAAATGCCCTACTGCTGTGCTATCTCTCTGGCTCCCTGAATATATATATATTTAACATGGAGTTTTTTCCTTATTTGTTTTTCATTTTATTTAGGGGGGAGGCTTAGGCCACAGCTACCAACTTTAAGGTCTTACTCCTGACTCGGGATATATCCTGGATCATATGTGGGCACAGAACAAGTGTCAGAACAAGGTATAGAATATGGGTCACATAAAGGCAAGTACCTTCTCCTCTCTCTGGTCCCAGACATATATTTTTAATTAATTTTTCTGTTATTGGGATAGATGTTAATAAATAGAATTGCTTGATCATAGGAAATTCTATTTTTAAAGTTTTGAGACGTCTCTCTACTGTTTTTCATATAGACTGAATCAGTTTTCAATCCCACTAACAATAAAGTTTACTTTCATTTCATCCCAGACAGAACAGATGTTTCCTGACTTTTTGATACATGCCACACTCTCCCGTCTAAAGTGGTTCCTCATATTCATTTTTGTTTACATTTCCCTGGTAATAACTGATGATGAACATTTTTCCATTTTCTTATAGGTATTTATATGTTTTCTTTGAGTAAATGTTCAATTTTTGTCCTTTTTTATGGGCTTATTGTTTTTGTTTTTGTTTCTTTCTCTTGTTATACAGTTGACTTACTGATCCTCTGCTTCTCACAAGAAATCAGGGGATTGTTTGGGGGAGGCAATGAAAGAGTTAAAAGATTCTAGATCCCCTAGCACAGTGTTTTCAGAGGTGTGCTCTAAGCAAAGGAATTAGGGAAAGAGTGTGTCTAATGGCTCATGGCTCATGTCTCCTATCTTTGACCAGGAAACCAATAATCAAGTATACACCTCAAGCAAGACATTGAAAGTATTTCTCTGCAGAAGCAATGCAGAATTTAAACAATGTTTTTTTTTCATAGCATTTTAACCAAGTGTGAACTATATTTATCAGAACCCTTTTCCCTGTTCTGGGTTAGGATAACAAGAGAAAATTGCATCAAGTTCAGAAACCATTGTGGTTTGAAGGTTGGTCAGGGCACTAGACATGCTAATACCAGCTTACTTGCAGCTCCTCCAGGAGGTCAGACCTCTTCCATCCACACCGATTTCCTTCTGCTTTTCCACATTTTAAATAGACATGGACCTAGCTCTGAAATGCAATAACTGCTTCGGTAGGTCACTTGCATTCACCACTGAGTCTGAGGTGACTATAAAATCCTGTGCAGCTATTTATCTCCTTATCTCAGCTCACAGAACATTAGAGACATAACAGAATAAAAATCTTCAAGTCAAAGTCACCCATAAAAGTCCAAGGAATCACTTTTGTTGTCAGTCCCTATTAGTGTAATGAAGGGAGCAAAGCTTGGCCCCTGGGGTCATTAGCTTCTAGAACTTGCTGCAATGGGAGACCTTGTACATATTTTTAGATTTTAGTATCTCAAAAGAGCTTAAGTCTTCCCTTTTAATATCTTCTGTATTATTTTGCTTTGGCTGGCATAACAAAATCCAACACAGTAGATAACTTAAAACAACAGAAAAGTTTTTGTCTTGGTTCTAGAAGCCATAAATCCAAAATCAAGTTGTTAGTGAGATCATGTTTTCTGTTTTCCCCTTCTTTTCCTCTTCCTATTCAACTCTATCTTTGCTTTTATTTGAGTTCTGCAAACATCCTCCATATTTCTTCTCTAAACTCCATATCTGAAAGACTAACTAGGTGGTTGGCCATTGTTGGGTCATCAGAGTTGCCATCTTCATTCTCTATTCCTGATGTTGGTCTGTGTTGTTTTCCCATAGTCACACGTGTATTGTGGGTTTTTCTACATGTTATGGTGGTATTCTTTGGCTAGGTGGAGTGTGCAGCCAAGAAGCTAAGGAGTGGCTACGCTCCTCTGGCTCCACCCCTTGTGGCAGGACAACTCACCTCAGGAGAAGCGAGGTCTCAGGGGAAGGATACCAGAGAGGGTCAAAATTTCCAGATTGAATCAAGCAGAGGGAAGCCTCAAGATGTCTGCCATGCTTAAGAGACCCAGTAGAGTCAGCTGTATCCACAGTCTCCAGGCAGGGAAGACTCACATCAGGAGCCCTTGAGGGAAGGATGCCAGATAGGATCAAAATTCCCAGGCTGAAGCAAACAGAGGGAAGCCTCAAGATGTCTGCTGTGCTGAAGAGGCCCACCAGAGTCAGCACAGTCTCTGGGCAGGGAAGAGCCTTTCCTCTTTCTTGTTCCTATTGGTTTCCTGGTAATTGCTGACACCTCCTGATGTGTAACAATATAGCTAATATAGCCAGGTTGAAGTTAAGGATTTACCTTAATGTTAGCTTTGCTTATTTTTTTGCAGATGTTAATTCTTCATCAAGAAAATGAGAGAATTCAGTTATTTTATCCAAGGATTAACAACAATACCAACAACAGCACACACACACTTTATTTTTTTAATTTTAATTTATTGAAACAGTTGTGATCTCCAAGGTCCTTCATAGTGGAATTTTAAATATACAATGAGTCAGGGCCATTCCCACCACTAATGTCAATCTCCCTCCACCAATGGACCCAGAGATCATACTATACCACCACCCTTTGCCCTGGGGTCTGCCAGTATAACTGGCCACTTTGAATTTAGATTGTTAAAATGTAGGTCCCTTAATTCTATTATCATTGACTTTGACTTGGACATTTAGTTCTGTCCCTATTTATTTCTCTGCCAATGCATCCAAGACCACTTGGCCCCTGGCGCCCAGCCTTTCTTTATTCCTTTCTTCTTAGTTTTATAGAAAAATGCTGAAATGTGTGGTAAAACAAAGTAACCCATGTTCCAAGTTTCTATGAAAAAGTTGGAAGCCTCAATTTAAAAGATAAGAAATAAAAAATACAATAAATAAAAAGGGGTGTGTGTAGCAGGGTCTTTGTTGTTGTTGTTGCTGTTGCTGTTTGTTTTTGTTTGTTATTTTTTCATAGATACAGCAAAATATGGGGAAAATAGAAAAGAAAAACCTTTGGCCTAAAACCAGGCCTACCCATAAAGCATCTTGCCATAAGACTAACTGCAGGCTCCCGGCATACTAAATTGTCTAACCCCAAAGTTTTTCTCTGTTGTCCCAGTAAAAGCTCTTCACAATCAGGGTTGTTGCAGTCAGGTTTTCTGTAGTCAGAAATCCTGGTTTTGTACAGATCCTATGTTGAAGTCAGGGTGACATGGAATGTCTTCTGGTTTTATCTCATCATTAGGTGGCAATGCAATAACACTGCTCTAAAAGCAGGTTGTTGCTGTGATCAAGTGGTCAGGGAAGAACCTTTTCCTGAGCAAGTCGGTGCCAGGGAAGCATTAGGGCCTTCCTTGGTACAAGTCCGGTTCCGGTGGTGGTGTAGAAAAACATGTTTGTGCCATAGATGGGATCCAGGATTCAGGAGTGAATGGCCAATGTCCAATCTTTTGAAGTCTAAGTCAAGTCACTATGACAAATGTTCAGGATATAAGGCCCCACTAGAATATAAAATGTATGTGTTCATTTCCCTATTCGATAAGAACTTGTTTCACACACATAAGATTTCCCCATTTTTATATGCCTATGCAAAAAAGGAACAAAGCCACATGGAACTACTGGTGAATATAGGGATAAAAATAACAAGGTAAACAATCTTGATAACCTGGTTCTAACATGAACTCGGAACACTAGAGAAACTTATCTACTTGAATTGCCTGCTAAATAGACCCCCCCCAAAAAAAAGGAATTGGAAAACCTGCTGCTACATAAGTTTATACCTATTGAGGAAATATGTTTAAAGAAATATTCAAAGGAGATATACATGTCCCCTTTAAGTCTTTTGAAATAGTGGGGGGGGGGGGTAAAATCCGGAGCACAGCTTCAGCCCATAATATGGTCCTGTGGAGTCTGAAAAATGGTTCCCAGCAGTCACATATCAGGAAATTTCCTCAAGTTGGGGGCTTCTCAGAAACCAAATCTGATAGTGATCAACAGTCCACAGTGAAGGGAGGTGGGTGAAAAAGGGGCCGCCAAGAGCAAATCAGCAGCAGCTGTGGTGGCAGCTTCTTCTCGGGCTGAGGCAAGACAGACTGAAAATGTCTTTTCACTTTGGGAGCTGGTTGGCAGCTGGCTGGGGTGGAAGGAATGTTCCGCATCCTGATAAGTTAAAATCTGAAGGTAAAAGGGTTACATTGGGGAACAGATTGGGGGCGAGAGAGTAAAGGACTAGAAAAGGATTTGTAAGGTGGTAAGCAGAGTGGGGGCAGAGGGGTGATATATAATAGGAGTAAGGACAATATACAACATAGACAGACATTATGTATATTACAAATGAACATTACACAGACATTGAGGTGGCCAACACATATACTCATACACAGACATAGATAGACACTGAGGATCACTCCATAAGTTACAGTTAAAAAGCTGACCCAGTTGGAATGGGTCAGAGCACTTAATGCTCCTGATTTTAGTTTGCTTTTAGGAAAGGAAACTGGATACTCAAGATCCTATGATTCTTCATGGTGTAGACACCTCTTACAATGCTCCTTACCATATGGCTTAGTTTTCTAGACTTGAAAATTATGATTGTTTTTAAGAGTGCAAAAATTCCCAATCAGTCAGTTGTCTTCTAATTTTAGTTTATGTTTCTTTTGCCATAGAGAAACTTTATAGTTTGATGTAGTCCGGTTTATTTAAGTTTAATGCTATAACTCTTGCCATTGGCATCCTATCATTGAAGACTTCTTTGAGGCCCAAGTCTTGGAGTGTTCTGCCTATGTTTTTTCTCAATGAACTTTATGGATTAAGATCCATAAAAAAATTTCAAGATCTTTAATCCACTTTGAATTGACTTTTACGTAAGTAAACACATTTAATTTATACCAAAAATTCTGAGTCTCTTCTCTGTGCCAGACACAATACAAGGCCAAAGGATGTTCTAAGCAACCATATATGAATATTCACTGTCATGTTAGTAAGTTTTTAATATAAAATGAGTGAACAAATATTCAGAATAAAGTTTAGTACAATACAATGAAATACAGTATCAATAAATATAAAATACTGATACTCAGTAATATGGATACATTTCAATCACAATGATACACATCTGTTAAAAATTTTATACAGGGAAATTATCCAAAGGTGATAAGAATTAGAAAAGAAATCTTTATAGAAGGAATATACAAAGCCTCTGGAACATTGGACATGCTTTATTGTTAATGTTGATAGTTGTTCCTTTATTTATAAACTTGTAAAAATTCTTCAAGAGTAGAAACTTTACTGGTTGTATATTGTGCCTTAATTTAATTTTAATGAACAAATCACATCTCACTTGCTAATTGCAATAAGTACAGGTTTCCATACAGGTTCCATAAGAATACCTGAACTAATCAAGAAAATTCAGGAGGGCTTCTATAAGGAAAGAAGTGAAAAGGAACTCATAGGGAGCTAAAACTAGGGGACACCCTGAGGCAAGAATAGCCCTTTTCCCCTTGGAAGGTCTGAATAAACTCTAGAAAGACTGGTATACAGGAAATAAAAGGAGATAGTGTTGTGTGAGACTGAGACAATTTGGTGGGCTCAACCAGAGTGAGCAGCTTCTTGTACTCTGAGATAAAAACATTGCACACAGCTCTTGGAACCAATGGAAGGGCTTCCAAGCAGAGATACACCATAGATCACTCAGAAATTTAGGTAATTTATATACAGGATGAATTAATAGCTGAGGTTCTCTTTGTAGCAACACTTATTTTTTTTAATTGTATTTAAAGGTTCTACTCATTTAAGAGCCCATAACCTCTCTCCTAATAATTTTCTGTTTATTCTTGTTCAAGGTAACAGTACCAATGAGTCTCAAATATGCAATAAAATTGTGCCTATATACCTCTTCTTGATATGACTACTGGGTATGTACTGCATTTAAATATTCAGGCCAAGGGGGTTAGAGCATTGTACAGTGGGTAGTACTTTTGCCTTGCACACAGTCAACCTAGCTTTTGATCTCCAGCATCCCATATGGTTTCTTTTATATCTTTATCATTGATTCATTTCTTACATTGTTCTTTGAAAGCTCATTCACAATCATTGATTGTGGGCTGTTTTCTTCTCAAACAACTTCTTTTATCTCCTTATATCATTCAAAGATGTTTTGTTGATTTGTAAAGACTCAGAAATTACCATAAAGCTAACTGGACTCAGATCTTCACCCCAACTATCACTGTTGACAGGTAAAAAAAAGTGTTTCTCATATCTAAGTTCAAAATCATGTTAGTTGTAGACAATTTTAGTGGAACAGATGACAAAGGAGCCTGGAAATGTTAGTTCTGCTCACTCTAAAATAGTAAGAATTTTTGGTATTCAACCCAAGTGTTACATTTGCTCTGCAATTTTCAAAATGCACAGCCTCATACTCTCTTTCAAAGACTCTGGTATTTTCCAGAAGCAATTATGAA
Source organism: Suncus etruscus (assembly GCF_024139225.1). Classification (NCBI taxonomy): domain Eukaryota; kingdom Metazoa; phylum Chordata; class Mammalia; order Eulipotyphla; family Soricidae; genus Suncus; species Suncus etruscus. The sequence goes on along the minus strand of NC_064852.1, from coordinate 61,883,441 downwards.
GAAAAATGAAATTACCTTTCGTCATTCTATCTATTCAGGGCCTTGGAAATGCAGGCTGACAATAACTGACAATTATTTGCAATCCACTTTCAGTTAATTTCACCATAAATTGATCTTGAGGACTGCTGACAAATAAAATATATTATTCATCTGAAAACATTCTCTTTGGAGCTCCAGATCTCCAATCTATTTCATTAGTGATCACGATCAAACTAAGTTGAAAATTGATTCATGCAATAGTTATCCTTCTGCAATAATTAATTGGGAAAATAATACTTTAGTTGAGCTTTGAAAAGGAGCAGTTTCTAAGGCCCTTTGATAAAATAGAAAACTTTTAAAATAATTATGAGGCAGTGTCCCTCGGGGAGCAGATATGCATTCCCTTTGCCTATTTCACAAGACACCAGACTTAAATCAGAGTCAGGGAAAGCTTCTTGAATCTCAATTCAGTTCATTTAGCAAATTTTGAACATATATTTCTTGCCAGGCACTCTGTGCTGGTCTGTAAGCATTACAGGAAACCTCTATAAATATACTTAAGCAGGTAGTTATATATATTATTAACTTAATAGCAAATATGTTCTTATCCATATTAGAGGATCTAGATAGACATTAGTTCTCCTTGAATCACTGGTGAATGCTTCATGGAAGAAAGTAGCATTGGAATGGATCTTAAAGATAATTTGTACATTTTCAGCTGGTTAGAGTGAAAGATAGTGGCTGGAAGGATAGCAAGTAGAGACAATTGTATAAATAATTACAAAGAACAGGAAAACTTGCAGTAGGTTTCAGAAGAATTGAGAAATAATAAAAGACTGTGAGAAGTTAAGAGAAGAGTGCATGTCAAGACAAGGCTTTCAAAGATTTAGAGCCTACAATTTATTTAATTTTTATAAATATCAATCAGTGGGATGTGTCATTCAGATGATTAATCTGGTAGCAACATTATAGGATTAAAGAATACTGACAGTATTGTGATTGCTTGGTGAGAGTCAAAAAATTGAAGGAAACAAAAATAAGGAAACAGGAAGAAATAGAACTTGGGTACAATTTTAGTTCATCCCTATAGAAGTCAAGTTACATTGAGACCAGAGGTTGGAAGGATCTTGTGGGTGCTGTGGCATTATAGAGATTGTGAACAAGACATAGTGGGGAAAAATACTATGAATTAAGTATTAAGGTCTTGAAGGAGGGTGGGAGAGTCTTGGAAGATGATGGAGTAGAGGATGTTTCTTCACTCATTGGTTCATTTATTCATTCAAAACCCTATAATTGAGAACCTACTCCACTGGTCACCTTGACACAGACATCAATAAGACATGTTAAGTCAGCAGTTTTGATTAAAGGGGGAATTAGTCATGGAAAGCTTTCAAGGTTAGTTGCATAACTAGGAGGTAAGTAGGCACAGAATTCAGGATAAAGCATAGGTCTGTAGCATTACAAAAAGAAATGAAGCAAAACATCAAGCTCCTCCAACCTGAGCATCATTTGACTTTTCTAGTAAAGAAGAAATGAATGGAAAAAGACAAATAATGTGTACTTAGTGTCTTACTTACTTTGAAGGAATTTTTTAAATCCACTTATAGTTTACTTCTACATATTTTTATGCCTATACAAAGAAAACCTATATGCTTTTCAATGATCATAGAAAGGAAATGAGGAAGAACAGACATTGCATAGGCAAGAAGCAAATTTAAATGTTTCACATTATATCCTAATTGATTCTGATCTTACTAGAGTATAGACTAATTCTAGGTGAAAACAATTTTTCTTGAACATTTTGAAAACATTACTTTGTGACATAATTTCTGAAGAAATCATGTCGCTTGATAAGAGAGGCTTTGTGGGGAAACAGGTATGGTAGGGAATGAGTAGACAGACTAGAAATGACATGCTAAGGCTCCACACTTTGGTGGTATACAGGTAAGCAAACTATCAAAATCATAAGATTAACATTATTGTAGGGGGGCCGGGCGGTGGCGCTAAAGGTAAGGTGCCTGCCTTGCCTGCGCTAGCCTTGGACGGACCGAGGTTCGATCCCCCGGTGTCCCATATGGTCCCCCAAGCCAGGAGCAACTTCTGAGCGCATAGCCAGGAGTAACCCCTGAGCGTTACTGGGTGTGGCCCAAAAACCAAAAACCAAAAAAAAAAAAAAAAAAAAAACCATTATTGTAGGCATGCACATTTACTATAATAATTAAAATATTTTAATCTTTTGAATTTTCAAGGGAAGGTGGAAGAGTAGAGGAGATCCTGAGGAACGATGACACTCTGGTGATGGATATGGATGTAGAATTAGAATATTGTACAACTGAAACTTTATTATTTATAGTCATTTAAATCATGATATCTAAATAAAAATGGGGATAGTAGGCCAAAGAGAGAGTATAGGAGGCAGTGCATTGGTATGATAAGATGCCTACCTACCCTAGTTCTTTCCTGGGTACCTGTAAGTACCTGGAAAAATATACATCTAATCTAAGTATCTAGAAGGTTCTAGATTGTGTACCAAATGTGAGGGAGGGAAAATAGACAGAGCAACTTTAAAGAAAATGCATGAGAGGAAAAGCAAAATTTGTCCTGCTTGTACCATATCAACAACATTCCACTGAATAAGTTGGTTCTAGTAGTTTTATTTCCTCTTCCATTTTCTTTGCCATGTAACAAGGTAAATGTTACCTTTCTTTGCCATGTAACAAGGCCATATGTTTGTCATTGCTTTATTTGTATGTAATTAGGGGAGGACACACAAAAAAAGGTCTGGACTTACCCCTGTCTCTGTGTTTAGGGATCACTCCTGCTGGGAATTAGGGAACCATTTGGGATGATAAGAGTGTGGTGGAAGCCTTATGTCCCAAGGCCAGAACATTGGAGAGATGCAAGTCTGGAATCAAATGCCAATGCAGGAAATAATCCACACACAGGGAATGGAGTAAAACAGATTTAGGAACTCCAACAAGCAAACTTCTGCTCCTAAGAAACAGATAGCACAGTTGGAGGAAAGCCGGGAACACGAGAGAGTTTTTCCTAAACCCAGAGTCTTTATTAGGAAGCTACCAGACCACACTCTGGGGTAGAGAATAGGGAAGGACCTAGTTAATTCAACAGAGTTAAACTCAAGTCAGTCAGTGCAAGGCAAGTAAGTACCTTACCTGTTATATTATGTCTCCAACCCTGTATATTCTTTATATTTATATATATATATATATATATATATATATATATATATATATATATATATATATATATAAACACCTTGATTACAAATGATTGTAGTTGGGTATCACTCATGTAAAGAACACCCCCCTTTACCAGTGCAACATTCCCATCACCAATGTCCTAAATCTCCCTCCTCCCCACCCCACCCCCACCTGTACTCTAGACAGGCTTTCTACTTCCCTCATTCATTCACATTGTTATGATAGTTCTCAGTGTAGTTATTTCTCTAACTGCACTCACCACTCTTTGTGGTGAGCTTCCCTGTATGTTCTTAATAGAGGGGCCACCCAAATCTTGCTTAGGGGATACGAGGCCATAAGGGCCTAATGGTTCAATGCCTGGGCCTATGAAGGGGTAGTGATTAGGCACACCAGTGCTAAAGGTTCATTTTGCGGTCCTCACAGTGCTCGAGGACCTCTCTAGCTATACCCTGAAGTACTCAAGGAGTCATATGGTACTGGGTTTTGTCCTTGAGTATACAAGGCATGTATCCCTGACACGAGAGCTAGCTTCTGGCTTCTAATTTATCTTTTGGAAAGAATAGAGGCAGATATCCCTATTTTTCCCCCTAAATAAAACTACACTGGTTTTTGTTATGGTGGTGGTTGCTGTTTTCTTTTTCATGAAAGACCAAGTTAACCTACTGATATTTAAAATGAGAAATCAATAGATGAGAATATGGTTTTAGATTTTTACTTAAATACAGGATAATTTTACTTTCTAAGCTTACTTTAAAGAAACATTATTACTGTACTTAATTCTTTTGTAGCTTCCTTCTGTATTCTCAGGATAATCACTGACTGTCACATCTGCCACCTGGTGGCCACTCTGCTATGGCTATTACTTTATGCTAATATTACCACACTACCTATAACTCTTCATCTACCCACTGTCCATCCTTCCATCCATCCATCCCCTTTACATCATCCATCCACCCTGCCATGCATCACCATCCACTCAAGCATTTATCCATTCTTCCACAGTACATTCGCTTAACAGAATACAATCTTTGCCTTCCTTGAATAATTAATTTTCTTATGGGAGAAAAACATGCATTTTAAAAAGATATCTAAAATTTAATAATGTAAATCGCAAGCCTGTGTTTTCAATATTTTCCCTGTCTGCCTTAAAGATAATTAAGTCTTTTCTGTTAAAAAAATATATGGAAACAACCCTTGACAATAATACGACTCCAATCAACTTTCCTTCCATTAATAGTCAAGCTTTTCCAGAGAGAGAGCACTGTATCCTTTTATTTAATTCAAATTCACTTTTGTGGTCACTAAAGTTGCCAGCTTTGTTATAATATAAAAAGGTTGAAATATGCAGAAAAGAGAAGGAAATAATTTTTCTATATACCTCAGCCATCTTTATTAAACATTGATGTACTATATTTGCCTTAGATCTTCTTTGGCTAAGATATAAAACATTACATCTCAGCCGATGCTTTCTGATCGTTGTTCTAACTTCCTTCCTTCTCCTTTCTGCCTTTCTCCCCAGAGAAAATCATGGCTATGAGTAAACATAACTTCCATGCATGGATTCATACTTTTATAACATATTTATGTGTTCATGGTGCTTTAATAAAAACATAGTTTTTAAAAAACCTCAACTTTATATTTACAGGAATACCACATCTTATTGCATTTACCTTAATTGAATTTTGCAGATTTTGTGTATACAAGATCCATAACTTCACTATGCATTTGGAAACCAAAACAACATGTGATCATTTAATTGCAATAGTCACCTCTTTGTGGTTGTCTGGATCCAAAACCACATTATCTATGTGATATGCATATATGGTTTTACTTATCTTTATTCAAACATGTAAGCTCATTTTCATGACTAAATAAAAATGTCACAAATTATACATATAATTTTCTTTCAAAAATTTTTTCTACCTCAAAGTTCTCTCATAACTTGTCCATGTGTGTACTTTTTGAGAAAAGAATCCTCTGTCCTTGTATTTTCTCTACCAAGGATCTTCTCTAGCCCATCACACCCTCACTAGCAAGAAATGTCACTACTTTAAAGTACTTGAATCCCTTCCTGTGTCCACACCATCAAAGAACAGAAATACATCATATTTCCAATTTGCTTTCACCTTCAATAAGTCTACTTCTGAAGCTTTATTATGGCAAAATTTTTTATTCCTCTAATGTATTTATGATTTCTTTTTATCTTGACTTTTATTCTATGTAGAAACAATGCAATGCCTTTCCTGGTGTTGTGCACTGTATGACTGAAACTTAAACATGAATAAGTTTGTAACTGTGTGTCTCATTAAAGAACGTATTCTTTAAAGAAAGGAAAAAAGTAAAACAGAATAAAAAATAATATACATTGCTTTGAATAGAAGCACTGTTATGTTTTCATTTTTAGATGTTTATAACTTAATGTTATTTAGGTGCCAATCTTATAAATCAATTATTTCTGTATAATTTTATTTATATGTAGAATAATTATTGTTAGAGTGTTATTGTTGCTAATAAGTTCAATAGAATAGTCCTAATAGGGGCCAGAGCGGTGGCACAGTGGTAGGGATTTGCCTTGCACACATCTGACCTAGGACAGACCACAGTTAGATCCCCTGGCATCCCTTATGGCTTCCCAAGCTAATAGCAATTTCTGAGCGCATAGCCAGGAGTAACCCCTGAGCATCACTGGGTGTGGCCCAAAACCCACCCCACCCCCCAAAAAAAGAAAAGTTGTAATAATCCAAACAAATTGAGGTGATTAGTTTTGTCTTTACAAAGAATGTGAAAGGTTTAGAAAAAATTAAATAAACATTTATAAATATTAGAAAAGTCTTTCCATTTTATTTGATTTTGAGGCAACTATTATTTTTTGTCTTTATTTATTTATTTTAAAGTTTATTTGATGCTGCATGATTTACAATACTATTAATAATGATTGGGTTTCATGCACACAACACTCTAAAACTACAAACCCCATCAGTGCCACTTCCCCCACCATTGTTTCAGTCTTCCCTACCTCAATCTCTTGTTTTCCTCTATACTAAGCTCAGCTCTATAGATCTGTTCTCATATTCTGTTGCTTTTTACCATTTGCTATTCCCTTACTACGTTTCTTTATATCCTATCATTCTGTCTCTCCTTCTCACCTCACTCAGCATAGTACTCCCAGATCCATCCATTCAGTTGCAAATTTCATTGCTTAATCTTTTATAGTTGAGTAGAATTCTATTGCGTATACGTACCATAGTTTCTTGATTCAGTCATTTGTTCTTGGGTGAAAATGTCTCTTATTGGTTATAAAAACCAGCATTTTAAAAATTCTTTCTTCTAAAGAAAAAATTCTTTCTCCTACTTTTTTGGGTTTTCTCTCATTTTATTTCAAATGTAAGCTGAAAAAGTGTATTTATAGCATAATATTAATTAAGTAAATGTTTTTTTTTTTATAAAGTGAATTTCATGAATCAATTGCTTCAGTTTTCTGGTGGTTGTATTTTTGTTCACCTAGTTTCCATAACTTGAATGACAGTAGGGATTTGTTTGTTTGGGGTTTGGAGCCATATCCGACTCAGAAATCACTCCTGGCAGGCTTCGGGAACCATATGGGATGTTGGAGATTGAACCAGGGTCAGCCACGTACAGGGCAAATGTCCTATGATATGTGCTACTGCTCCAGCCCCACAGTAAGGGTCTTACATGAACAATCTTGCTCTTAAGATATCTGAAAAGCAAAGATTATTTCTTTATTGTAAAAAATAATATCTTTATTTAAGCACCATTATTACAAACATGTTTATAGTTGGGTTTCAGTCATAAAAAAGAATACCCCCCATTCACCATGCAATCTTCCCACCACCAATGATTCCCATCTAAGTCTCATTGACTTCAACAACTGGATTGACATGCAAATACTTTTTACTTTCTTTTTTTTTTTTTTTTTTTGGTTTTTGGGCCACACCCGGCGGTGCTCAGGGGTTACTCCTGGCTGTCTGTCTGCTCAGAAATAGCTCCTGGCAGGCACAGGGGACCATATGGGACATCGGGATTCGAACCAACCACCTTAGGTCCTGGATCGACTGCTTGCAAGGCTAGCACCGCTGTGCTATCTCTCCGGGCCCGCAAATACTTTTTACAATACTTTCTACAATGGAAATACTTTACCTTTGATAGCTTCCATCAAGCATATGTAAAATCCAAACTCTTAGGGCAGCCGTCAGGTTCTTTTTTGATCAGATTGCTGTCTGCCTGTCCTACTGTCCCTTATCCTTCTACCCAATGAAACAAGCACTCCATGCCCCTCCCCACTCAGCATCAGGCCCTGCAGTTTAAAAGATTTCCCCATTTTGAGAAAGTGTCTAATTCTCTCTTGACCTATAGTCTTAAATATTAATTATACCTGTGGAGAAACCTTCACTGACTTCTGACCAAAATAATATCTATGTAAATTTTCAATCTCCACTTTCAAATTGTTTTTGATAGTAATGCTTTCCACCTACAATCACATATTTTGGATGATTATTTATTCACTATATGTTCATCTCTAGCCCCATTTTGTACAATTTCAGTGTCCTCTATTTTTCAGGGAAAAAGGGTAAGAGTATACTTAAAACTTTTGAAAGGCCAGTTCTTCCTTGCACAATTTACTTGTCAGGTTTTGCTTAGCAGACAATTATCCACAAATATTCTCCAACTTTGGTGTTCACAAAAAACACTGCTCTTCATTCACTAATTTATCTAGATTGGAGTCTTGGCTCTGCTTTTTTTCTGTTTCCCATTCATAGCTACAAAAAGAAAGGAGCAGTAGCTGCCGGGTTTTTGAGAGTGAGGGAACCATAGTGTAGTTCTCAACATCTCCCTGCAGAACTGAAACAATCTCCTCTCCCCATGTTCCCCTGGTTAAATCAAAGTTTAGGACTGAAAGTCAATGCAGAATGTTTGATATCTGTAAAGGGCAGATATGACATTCTTGTCATACTGTGAGCACTCTAAAGGTCTGCTGCATGCTGAATCACTCCCTCACTCCTATGAGAATCCTTCTTGGTATCTGCCACTCTGTAGGCACACAATGGATGTTTGGTGAAGAATTTGCCAAAATCTTCTGAAGAATCATTGTAAAAATATATTTAGAAACTAAAAGGTGCTATGACATTAAATTAAGGCCTTAAAATAGTTTTTAAAAAGGCACTTTATTTTCATGTTTTAAATGTAAACCCAGGGACCCTATAATACATATACACGCATACAAACACACATATATATATGTGTGTGTGTATATATATATATATATATATGTATATATATATACATACATACACAAAGATAGACTATTCCTTAAGAGATTCTCTATTCTAGTAATTATTTTTTGCTTTTACTTTTTTGGTATTGATTTTTAATTTTGTAGCCATATCTGATGATGCTTAGGGCTTATTCCTGGCTCTGCATTCAAGAATCCCTCAAGGCAGTGCTCAAAGGAACCATATGGAATGCTGGGGATTGAACCCAGCTCAACCATGTGCAAGGCAAGATCCCTCTCATTATACTATCACACCAAACCCTATTCTATTATTTTGCTCATTTTTCTATTAAGAGTTTCTTTCTGTCCCCCCACCCCCAAATATAGCAGGTTGGACAGTCAATCCAGGTTCAATCACCAGCACTCTATATTTTTTCTAAGTTTACAAGGAATGATCTGTGAATGGGTATGAACAAAAAAACAAAATAAATACATAGTATTACATTGAATATAGATGTGCATATATTTTAGTTAATTTTTTTGTGTTCTTGGGTTACATATGGAAGAGTGAAATTGCTAGATAATAAGGGGGTTCTAACTTTAATTTCTTGAGATGCAGCCTTAATAATTTTCTTAGAGGCTAAACCAGTTGGCATTTCTACCAACAGTGAATGAGAGAACCTTTCCATCACATGCACATATGCTGACTGTTCCTGACTTTTTGTTTTTGCTTTGGATTTTGGGGGACCACATCCAATGATCTCAAGATTACTCCTGAATTTTCAGTCAGGAATTATTCCTGGTGCTACTTGCCTAACAGGGATATATTCACACACTATTAGATGGCCATCTTGGCTCCACTTCTTTAAAGAATTTTTTTAAGTACTTGGTAAATTTTCCAAATTACTGATGAGATCATATTGTCACCTTACTTCACCTACAGACCTAGCTCCTGATACTCATCCCTGAGGTGACCCACACAAGTCCTATCAATAATGTTGCCTGTTTTGAATAACAGCAACAAGGTAAGAGGGGTGAATGAAGGTGTGGAGGGGCAAAAGGAGATTGTCTAGAAAATGCCTCCAAGATGCTCCTTCTTTCCCCTATGGTTTTTCCAATGGTAGCTTCTTGAGAATTAGGTCTTTCCTCTAAATGGCACCTTTGAATCCTAACCTGATCTCATCCTCTAAAAGTAAATACCTTATTACTTCGTGTATTCTCTCTTCACTTTTTGTATTCTGAAAGCACATAGCTTGCCTAATGTTGCTATTAATTTACATGTCTAATTTCTGCCAGTAATTAGTTTTCTAATTGCAATTTCTCCAGAATTAAGAACTACTCACTGGCACTACAAAGAGTGGTTCTCAGATTGGCTCAGTAGTAAAATCATTTGTGAAAGTTTTAAAACTCAGTTCCCCTCCAAAATTTAAAATATGCTAATGATTAAATCACTTTCACCAAGAAAAATGTAGGATATCAGTTACTTGAGGAGCTATAAAATTCAAGAGATATTCGCAAGCATGTTTATTTATTGCTGAGCCCTGGTCAAATTCTTTCTAATGGAACTAATCAAGTTATACTGTGGAAATCAGTGAAATTGTTGGAATTCTTTAATAAAACTATTATTTGGGAAAATAAACTAGAAGAGTTCATCTAAATTTGTGTTGTATGCACTCATTAGGTTGTATTAAAAGTGTTTTAGTTTCTCATACTACCTGTGTCTCTAGGTTTTACTACAAAACATCTAACATACTCAATACAGGATTATGCATTGTAAAATTTTAGTGCTTGAGAATATACGAGCATAAAAGTATACATTTTAATAAGAACTCATGAATATGGATCTTAATGGTTGTGTGTCACTATGAATTATGAAGATCATTATAAGGAAGTAACTTTTCACTACAGGGTTAAACATAAACCAATATATTCCATGTGAGAGTAAGAGCAGCTAAGCACATGCTTTCCTTGCAGGAGGTCTGGCTTCAATCTCTGGCATGACTAAGTGGTTACCAATCTGGGGAGAAATAAAGTATTTGTGCCTTTTACCGACCAATTAAATCAGAATATACAAGAGTCTCAGGTATTTGGTAGCTTTTAGCATTCCCTGTATGATTACCATGTTTCATAAAGTTTGAGAGTTACTCACACAGAAAGAACGTGGTAATATTTGTTGGGTGGATGATGTATGAATAAAAGGACAGTAGGACTCAGAAATATGGGGCTTGATAATAAAATTTTGCTAACATGTTACATAATTTAAATGGAGTACATCTACTTTTCTAAAAGCTTAGAATTGTACTAGATGCCTTTTAAGTTTCCTTCCTGTCTGAAGGCTTCATGATTTCCCATAGTCAAGCAAAAGCCAGAGTGGAAATGCTGGGACAAGTAAGAGTACAACATGACTGGAGCTTTATAAAAACAAAAACAAAAACAAAAAAAAAAACACTTCATTTTGAATAAAGGTAATGCTATCAGAAGTTCCTTTCTATGGCACCCTTCTACCTAGGAAAGGAAGAATTTGTGGAGTTTTGAAACCTCTGTGCTAGGTGTACAGAGCAAGGATAGACTGGTGTTTAATCTCTACAGAAGCACTTAATATGTAACTGATTCTCACTGAGGAGAGGAACAATCCCAATTGGTCACAATAAAAATAAAAAAAAGATAGAAAGCCAAGTGAAAGGAAAAAGTGGGTGGTCAGATCTTGGAGGCCAGAAAGTGGCCTTTCTTAAGGGAGGTGTTTAGAAAAGCCCGTCTTTGCAGATTGCCTCACAGCCACCCATTTGCCCTTGAACTCCAAGGTTGAGAATCAAAGAAAGTCCCCACAAGAACCCCTACACAGTCTCCATCTTGATCCCACCACACCATTTTTTCTCCAGAAGCTTGAGTACTTCACTTCTCATATCCCATGGTAAATATGTTGTATTTCCACTTTGAACTGCTATTCTGGGGTAACTTGACTACTCCCAACCACATTGTGCTGATATAAAATTAATCCTAGCTCCAGTCAACTGTTCCTACAAAAATGTACAAATGTATCTGTAGTAGTAAGAATATCAAAGAACTCTAAATTATAACTGGAAGAGTAGCAGGGCCAACTACACTGAAAGCCTTCCTAGAAAACTTACTCTAAGTAACAACAGATTCAGTTGGGACAGCTTTGACAGGTAAAAAAAAAGACCAAAATCTAGAACAATGTTTTATCCCAGAGAGCTTTCTGGTAGGGATGGGGGGAGCATGAATAGTGATTAGAAAGACTCCCTGCCAGTACCCAAGCTGCTTCTGAGTTCCACCACCGGTTCTGGCCTCCCTGCTGTCTCTTACCCCATCTCAGGTGCATCTATCAAGAAAAGGACTTTCTGGTCCCTCCTATCAACCCTCTTCCCAAACTGCGCAGATGCTCTAGTGTCTGTGAAAAGATATTTCAATTTATAACAGATATTTCCAGACAGATTGCACTTAGTACTTCTTTTTCTTAGAAAATATACAATTCAAAACTCATTTTAAAAAAAAGCAAATAATTAGTTGTCAATATTTCTATTATATGCAGATAAGCTTGCTTGTTTAGGAAAGTAACCTCTAAAGCAGATATACCTCTAGCCACCTCTTATACAATCAATTCAATAGATCACTTTCTTAAACAACCTGAAACTCCAGCACTCCAACACATCAAATGCAAAGAACAATGGGGAAACTAAGGAAGACAACTGCAATTGGGGATATGAAGAGAAACCCTGGGGCTGGGTGGTGGCGCTAGAGGTAAGGTGCCTGCCTTGCCTGCACTAGCCTAGGACGGACCACTGTTCGATCCCCGGTGTCCCATATGGTCCCCCAAGCCAGGAGCGACTTCTGAGCGCATAGCCAGGAGTAACCCCTGAGCGTCACCGGGTGTGGCCCAAAAACAAAAACAAAACAAAGCAAAATAAAAAAAGAGAGAAACCCTGGCTATTTCTAAGACCACCCAAATACCCAAGCCTTATAGACGAGGACCTAAAAACAGCATCTAATATTTTAGCAACAGAAATCAAAGAGTCACTAACCAGTGAAAGTTAAGAATTTATAAATAGCAATTCAACCAAATCAAAGAAGAAATCTTTCAGAAGATGAGAGAATCCATACAAATGGAACTGAAGGAACTAAAAAAGGTTAGCAAGTCATAAATAGCAGACTTACACAGATGAAGAACTGTATAAACAAAATTGAAGACAAATTACAAGCCAGTAGTGATAAAGATACCAAAAAGAAAGAATAAACAAAATAATGGGAAAATAATGTAAGGTAATTAATAAATGAAGATAAGAGAAATAATCTCCAAATAATAGGAATACCAGAGGGGCAGAAAAAGGGAAAGGGGAAGAGCTAGTGATGGAAATAATAGCAGAGAACTTTCCCACTCTCTGGAAAGAGGCTGCTGTACAAATACAAGGGGCAAAAGGAGTACCAAACAAAATAGAACTTAACAAAATAACACCAAGATATACAGTAATCCAAATGCCAAAAAAATAGAGATGGACTTTTTAAAGCGGTAAGGAAGAGAAAAACCTTAAGTATAAAGGAAAAACCATAAAAATCAAACCAGATCCCTCATTTGAAACAATCCATGCAAAAATAATATTTCATCATGATTCCATGATTGAAAGAAATTTTCAACCTAGAGTCCACATCTAGAAAACCTTTCATTTATATGGGAGGGAGGGATAAAACCTTCTCTTCTCAGACAAAAAAGAACTTGCAATATTCATGCTTACCAAATTGACTGTTAATGAACTACTCAAAGATCAATTACATAAACCAAATCCCCCAACTGCAACAAAAACAATCCTACGCAATATAATGGCATAACAGTCCTGTCCAGAGTTTACTTAAATATTAATGGACTAAACTCTCCCATCAAAAGGCACAGAGTAGCAGGCTACATCAGGAAACAAAACCCAGAAACTGCTGCCTTTAAGAAGCACACTTAAAAGTTCAGGATAGACACTGAATCAGAGGAAAATGATGGCAACAGTTATAAAAGCCACTAAAAAAAAGTTGGGATGGCCATTATATCAGACCAAGTTTTATTCAACCTCAAGAAAGTACTTAGAGGTAAGGATGGACTCTACTTATTGATCAAGGAAACAATAGACCAAGATGTACTAACTCTGATCAACATTTATGTACAAATGTAGATCCAGCAAAATACTTAAGGTTTTTACTCAAAAACCTAAAGAAACATACGGACAAAACATGATAGTAGTGGGAGATTTCAACGCACTACTAATGTCACTAGACAGATCTACTAGTCAGAACACTAGCAAAGACATAAGAGCCCTAAGTGAGAAAGTAGAAGAACTAGGACAAATGAATCTAAACAGGGCCTTTCATCCTTAAAAAGAAGACTTTACATTCTTCTCAAGTGCACATGAAACCTTTTCTAGGCTATACCACATTATAGGACTTAAACCTAACTTATATAAAGTCACAAATATAAGAATTATACCAAGCACCCTATCATATCACAATGCCAAAGAGATCAAGATATTGTAAAAAGACTATGTGGAGAAAATCTAACATGCTGCTCAATAACAGCTGGTTCAAAGAGGAAATAAAGAAAAAAAATAAAAAGATTCCTCAAGACTAATGATAATGAAGAAACAAATTACCAAAATTTATGGGACACAGCAAAAGCAGTAATTAGTAGAAAACTCATAGCAATACAGGCCTGTATAAGGAAAGGAAAAAATGACAAAAATCAACAACCTAAAGGCAAACATTAAGTACCTGGAAAACCTACATCAAAGAAACCCAACACAAGCAGCAGAAAACAAATAGGGAAAAACCATAGCAGAAATCAATAATATAGAAACAAGAAAAATAATTGATAAAACCAGAATGTTTTTTTTCTTTGAAATAATAAAAAAGATAGACAAACCATTGGCAAGACTCACAAGGAAATAAAGGGGGAAATGCTCAGATAAATCAAATCAGAAATGAAAGGGGAGAGATTACAACAGAACCCCCAAGAAATACAAGACATCATGAGAGTTTATTTTGAACAACTGAACTCTGTTAAGGTAGAGAACCTAGAAGAAAGGAACAGATTTCTAGAAAACATAATTGCCCAGAATTAAAGAAGTAATAGAAAGCCTAAAATGGCCAATCACAAGTAAGGAAATTGAAACATTAATGAAACAACTCCCCAAGAATAAAAGTCCAGGACAAGACAGGTTTATGGGTGAGTTTTATCAAATATTCAGACAAGAGTTACTATCATCAATCCTTAGACTCTTCCAAAAATAGAAAGAGATAGGAATCCTCCCTAATACCTTCTATTACGCTCATTCCCAAAGCTAACAGAGATAATACCAACAGAGAAAACTACGGACTAATCTCACTGATGAACAGTGGTACAAAAATCCTTAATAAAATCTTAGCAAACAGAATCCAACAACACATAAAAAAGTTATACATCATGACCAAATGGATTTCATCCCAATGATGCAAGGATGGTTCAATATATGAAAATCTATTAACATAATACATCACATCAGTCAAAGGAAGGATAAAAACCACTTGATCATTTTAATCGCTGCAGAGAAAGTATTTGGCAAAATTCAATATCCATCCATGATTAAAACCCTCTGCAAAATAGGTGTGGAAGGAACCTTTCTCAAGATAGTAACAATTATCTATAAAAAGCCCAGAACCAATATTATTCTTAATGGCAAAAAACTGAAAGTATTTCCACTAAGGTCAGGTACTGGATGTCCACCGTATTCATTCACTCTTATTCAACTTAGTCTTAAAAGTTCTAGCAATAGCAATCAGACAAGAGTGAAACTGATGGTAGAAAGGCCATCTCATCCAGCCCTTATGGAAAACAATATGAAGATTCCTCAAAAATGTGGAAATTGAGCTCCCAAATGATCCAGCTATACCACTCCTAGGGATATACCCTAGGAACACAAAAATACAATTCAAAAATTCCTTCCTCACACCTATACTCATTGCAGCGCTAATTACAATAGCCACAATAGCCAGATTCTGGAAAAAACCAAGATGCCCTTCAACAGATGAATGGCTAAAGAAACTGTGGTACATATACACAATGGAATATTACACAACCGTCAGGAGAGATTAAGGCATGAAATTTTCCTATATATGAATGGACATGGAAACTATTAGGCTGAGTGAAATAAGTCAGAAGGAGAAAGACCCAGAATCGTCTCACTTATCTATGTGTTTTAAGAAAAATAAAAGACATTATTGTAATAATGCCCAGAGATGAGGGCCAGAAGGACTGGTTCATGAAATGAAGCTCACCTCAAAGAGAGATGAGTGCAGTTAGAGAAATAATACTCTAACAAATACCATGACAATGTTAATGAGTGAGAGAAGTAGAATGCCTGTCTCGAATAGAGGCAGGGGGTGTGGGAGCTGAGGAGATGGGGGGCATTGGTGGTTGGAATGTTGCACTGGTGAAGGTGGGCATTATTATTATTATTATTTTTGGTTTTTGGGCCATACCCGGTGATGCTTGGGAGTTACTCCTGGCTATGTGCTCAGAAATCGCTCTTGGTTTGAGGGACCATATGGGACGCCTGGGGATGGAACTTCAGTCAGCCCTAGGTTAGTGCTTGCAAGGCAAATGTCCTACCACTTGTGCCACTGCTCTGGACCATTGTTAGGTGTTCTTTTAGTAACTGAAACCCAACTACAATCATGTTTGTAATCACAGTGTTTAAAGATATTATTTATAAACTGAGAGGAAGAGGAGAAACACAAATATGAAAGACTGGGCCAGGGACAAAGTGATCTCAGTTGTATTATATAGTAGTGTTAAATAAAAGTGCAGAACTCAATATCAAAGCCAAAGGCAACAACAATAGAATTAAGAGACCCAAATTTAACAATCTAAATTAAAATGGGCCTGTTATACTGGCAGACTGGGGGCATAGAGATGGGAAGGAATGCACTTGAGCAGGGGCAGCAAACACGCGACTCTCGAGCTGCATGCGGCTCCCGGCCAAAATGAATGCGGCTCTTTGCCTCTTATCATTATTTTGTATACCGTGGTTCTTTGCCAAGTTTGGATTTTGTTCTGCTGCTTCTGAGGAGGGACCTCTGAGGAGAGATCTCCAAGCGTGTCATCCCGTCACCCATCCTTCGGAAACAACTGCATGGGCCAGCGAGTTGGGGACCGGTGTGTCACATGTTGGGTCACATCTTGCCATTAGTTCTTAGTGTGGAGGACGCAGCACACCCTCACCATCACTGCAGGATTTTGACCCTCACTCAAAATGGCAAAATGCAAAATGTGTTTCATATATTATTGTTAAAATTAGATGCTTTTGTGTGAGTGTCTGTTTTGGCAGGTCACTGCGTGGTGTGGCTCTCTGACTCTCACAGTTTAACATGTTGGCTCTTTGTGTTGAACTTATTCGCCACCCTTGCACTTGAGGAACATTGGTGGAGGGAGTAGACACTGGTGGTGGGAATGGCCCTGATTCATTGTATGTCTGAAACCCAGCTATGAAGGACTTTGTAAATCACAATTACAATGGCTTCAATAAAATAAAATAAAATAAAATAAAATAAAATAAAATAAAATAAAATAAAATAAATAAGACTCCCTGCCAAACTGCAACAGTCACAAAAGGAAAGCAACATGGACTCCTACCATGCTTAAGGGCTGGAGTTATATACATCTGCCTTGCACCCCCAACCAGGGGCCATCCCTGGCATCCCATATAGTTCCTAAGCACCGACAGGAGTGATTCCTGAATACAGAGCCAGAAGTAACCCGGGTGGGCCCCAAAAGAATAAATAGAACCAAAACGGAACAGCACAAATTCGTATTCCCACAGATGACCATTCCAAAATGAAATGGGAGCACGATGGGAATGGGGAAATCACTGTCCAGTAGAAATTTCCGGAGGTACAAGACTAAGTTTCCAGTCCTGGGGTAAAAAAGATGAGCCTGAAAATAAAAATCCTTCCTCTGGGGTTTGCATGCCCTACCTAGATTGCACATCAAGAAACCCACTCAAGCGCGTGTTAATCAGAGAACATACAATTCGGAATTAGAACCAGGACTAAGTCTGGAACCTTCAAGTTCCTCTGCACTGTCTCTGATCCGGAAGGAAGGGGAGCAAGCACATGCTACCTAAAAGACACTTAGAGGGGAGCCAGAAGGAAAACCTTCAAGATGCATGAATCTTCCCTTGAATCAGGCACTTTGTAGAAATATTCCAGAGTGCCAGTGAAGGGGGGAAGGGGGCAGGATGGTGGCGCAAGCGGTAAGACGTGTGCCTTGTCTGATCTAGCCTAGGACGGATGATCCCCCGGCATCCCATAGGGTCCATCAAGAAGCCAGGAGCAATTTCTGAGCTAGCGCATAGCGAGGAGTAACTCCTGAGCGTCCCGGGTGTGCCCCCCCTACTAAAAAAAAAGTGTGAACAGTGCGGCTGTCCCCAGACCATCAGGGCGTGCAGAAGGGCCTCAGGTCCACTGTCCCCCTCCCGCGACCATTCCGGGCTCTGCCGGGGCTGCCTCCGCGCACGCGCAGTCGAGCCGCGCTCCTCGGTAGCGCGCATGCTCCGTGGGGCCAAGGCGGTCCGGGCCGGCGGCGGCGGCAGCGGCGGCGGCGGAGGAGGAAGTTTCCGCTTTGCGCTCCACCCCGGTAGCAGCTTCGCGGCCGGGAGCAGCTTTTCCTGCCGGGGCTCCGTCGGCTGGGCTGCGCCGCCGACCTGTCCCATCGAGCCATGGGGTGGCCCAAGGGGCCGGAGCGCCGGGATCTCCCCGAGGTGAGCACCTACCCCGGTCCCGGGCAAAGTCGGGGCACCTGAGAGAGGCCGATCCCCGCGGGGCGGAGCTGAGGGGGGCCGGGGAGAAGGCGCCGTGCGCCCCGCCCCCTGGCCAGGTGTGTCCCGGAGGCGCTCGGGCCTGCGGGGAGGGGCTGCTCGGGGCGGGCCGCACGCGCTCCCGGGTCTCTGCGGGGGGCGGAGCGAGCGCCCTAGTGCTGCACCTCTGCCCGACTTTGCCTTTGCAGGCTGGGGTGCTGGGGTCCCCAATCTGCGCTCTCCCTGCGCCCCTGCCCCCTCAGGCCTCCCTCCCTCTCTCTCTCTCTCTCTCTCTCTCTCTCTCTCTCTCTCTCTCTCTCTCTCTCTCTCTCTTTCTGTCTCTCTTAGTCTCTCTCTGTCAGTCTCTCCGTCTGTCTGTTTCTCTCTCTGTCAGTCTCTCTGTCTCTGTCTTTCTCTGTCTCTTTTCCTGTCAGTCTCTCTGTCTCTGTGTGTGTCTCTCTCTCTGTCAGTCTCTCCGTCTTTCTGTCTGTTTCTGTCTCTCTGTCAGTCTCTGTGTGTTTCTGTCTCTTAGTCAGTCTCTCTGTCTTTCTGTCTGTCTCTATCAGTCTCGGTCTCTCTCTGTCTCTGTCAGTCTCTCTGTCTTCCTCTTTCTCTCTTAGTCTCTGTCTCTGTCTGCTTCTCTCTCTGTCAGTCTCTGCCTCTGTCTCTCTGGTTCTGTCAGCCTCTGTCTCTGTCTTTTTCTCTGTGTCTCTGTGTGTCTCTCTGTCAGTCTCTCTGTCTCTGTGTGTCTCTCTGTCAGTCTCTCTGTCTCTGTCTTTTTCTCTGTGTCTCTGTGTGTCTCTCTGTCAGTCTCTCTGTCTCTCTCTGTCTCTGTGTCTCTGTCTCTCTCTGTCAGTCTCGGTCAGTCTCTGTCTTTCTCGTCTCTGTGTCTCTGTGCCTCTCAGTGTCTCTGTCTCTGTCTCTCTGTCAGTCTCTGTGACCCTGTGTGTCTTTCTCTGTCTCTCTGTCAGTCTGTCTTTCTGTGTCTCTGTCTCTCTGTGTCTCCTCTCTCCGTCCCTCCCTCCCGAGTCACGAGACAGACAGGCGCTGACCGTCTGGCCAGGGATTGTGCCGAGGTGGTGACCTTGCCCTTGCGGTGTCTGCGGTGCTCGGAGCCCCTGGGGTCGCGGCCTGGGTCGCTTCCACCTGGTGTGTGGTCTGAGCGGAATCCCGCCCCGCGTTTCCCTCGCTGAGCCCGGCTGGGCCCGGCTTGGCCCAGCGGGAGGAAGTGTCCGGAGCCCTGCGCTCCCTGGTTTGTGGACGTCCGGGTGGCCGCTCTCCAAAGAGAGAGGAATTGCGTGGCCAGCATGCACCGCCGGGCGGAAACGCGGTCGTTGGACTCCTTTTCCTGCTGGAAGTGTTGTGCAAAATGATTAATTGGATGGATTCTTAGGAGAGCGAATTGTCCGTGTTTCTGCCTATCCTGCTTGGCTGGGAATAAAGGAATAGTACACTTCATTTGGTTGCAAATGTAGCTAGGTGGTTTGCCTCTGTCTTCTCTAGTCCACTTGATTTGCCTCAAAGCTAGTCTAGGGGTTTTAAAAAAAGTTCTTGAATCCTTGTTGGACTTCTGCGCCCCTTGCTCCCCAGGAACTCCCACCCCACCCATGTTTCTTGATGAATATCCCTTCAGCTTTGGAGCTGCCAATCTTGCTGGGTCCTTCTGCCTTTCAAGTCTCAGATTTTCCAAACCCCAAATAGCTACTCATTGAGGTATCAGGACAGTGTGCTTCAAGGCTAGAACTATTTTGTTGTCATCTATGTTAAGGAATTTTAAGAAGTTTCTTGCCAGATTCTTGTATTAGGTAAAACCTTTCTCAGCAGTTGTTTTGAGGAAATCAGTGATTGTGAAGCCTAGAATCTGTACTGTGATCATTTGGTTTGCCTCGGCCCCCCCAACTTATTTATTCTAATGTTCAGCAGATTCTACTAGTGGGGTTCTTTCTAAAATCAAAGAAAATTATGGTCTTTAGTGTTCAGTTCAATCTTTTTCTGACTGTTATGAGACTGTCTAACTTGCCACTGTTCCTGGTCCTTTTGGAACATAAAATAATCATTTAACATAATACTTGCAAATAATAAAATATTAAAAATAATAAAATTATTATCACTCAAAGATCAGTATAGGTGAATATGGATGTTCTGACATTAACTACTTTTGGAGGGTGTTGGGGAACCTTGTGGTATGCCAGAGATCGAACATGTGTCTGCTGAGTGCAAGGCAAATGGCCTACCCACTGTGCTATCACTCCAACCCTAAGTACTTTTAACTCTTTCAATTCAAAAACATTTTGGAGAGAGATGTTACGGAGGATTGAACACAGGTTACATATGCAAAGCAAGTGCTCTACCACGGAGCCACTCCTGGCATAATTAATTTTGTTTTGTTTAGGGGGTATATTTGGTAGTTCTTGAAGATGACATGCTAGTGCTGGGCATTGAAGCTGAGCCTCACATTCGAAACTCGACTTCTAGAGACTTTATGCCATCTCCCCTCTCCTAAATTAAAACAATTTTTTAAACTATTATTTTATTTTATTTATTTATTTATTTATTTATTTTTTGGTTTTTGGGTCACACCCGGCGGTGCTCAGGGGTGACTCCTGGCTGTCTGCTCAGAAATACCTCCTGGCAGGCATGGGGGACCATATGGGACACCGGGATTCGAACCAACAGCCTTTGGTTCTGGATCAGCTGCTTGCAAGGCAAACGCCGCTGTGCTATCTCTCCGGGCCCCAAAATTAAAACAATTTAAGCATTTTTTTAAGCATAAATGTTCTGCATGAAGGGTAGGCCCTGCCATCTAGCTTATATTTACTATCGTATAGGGCACTTGAAAATTTGGTGGGGTGCCAGAGTGATAGCTCAGCAGCAGGGTGTTTGCCTTGCATTCTGCTGACCTGGAACGGACCCGGGTTCAATCTCCAGTATCCCATATGGTCCCTCAAGCTTGCCAGGAATGATTTCTGAGCGAAGAGCCAGGAGTAACCCCTGAGCACAGACACCAAAAAAAAAAAAAAAAAAAGAAAAAGTAAAAGAAAGAAACTTTGGTGAGCTTGGTTTAAGAAACTACCTTAATTAATCTTTCTAATCTTTTACAGAATTTTATTTTTAATAATTTAAATTAAGGCCCAGCTTGATTGACTTCAACAGAGGGTATTCTTTTATTCCTTGCTTATTAACCAGTTGCCTTTACCCTTTTTATTTTAATGTTAATCTGTGAAATGATTTTGGAATAATATTAGCATTACTCATTGAGTTGCTATTTGGGGGAAGAGTTTGTGCCACACACATCTAGCAGTGCTTGAAGGCTAATTGTTAGCTCTGTGCTCCTGGAGTGTCATTCTGATTTTCAGGGGACCAGATATGAATTGACTGTATGTCAGGCAAACGCCTTAATCTTTTGTACTCTCTCACCAGACTTTATGCATTAAGTGTTTTTTGCAAGAATGTTTGTTCCCAGTTTATTTTTGCAGAAGTACATTTCTTTCTCTATTTCGGGGGACAATGTCCGGAAGCATGGGTTGTGCGTCTATCATATAGTCACTGATGGGTGCCCATTAGTACAGATTTAAGGCAGGGATGGCCCTCCTGAGATGTATTGACTTATCGGGGGTATATCCATGATAAGTGCTGGTTGAATAAATGAAAGATTTCTTTTCTTAAGTCTCAGAAATTTTATCATCTCTTTTCCTGTTCTTTTTGTGAGCCATACAGCTTTATTTCTATGCATGTAGCTATTTCTTTTTTTTTTTTCTGTTCTTCTATTTAGTTTTAATTTACATTTAATCACCATGTTTACAGAAATTTTCATACTGGGATTTCAGTCATAGAATGTATACCAGGGGTCTCAAACTCGCGGCCCGCGGGCCTTTTGTGGCTCTTGGCACAACATTTTGTGGCCCTGCCCTAGAGGAATCTTTTTTGTTTTGTTTTGTTTTAGTTGTTTGGGTCACAGCCCCCAATGTCAAGGCTTACTACTGACTTTGCACTCAAGGATCACCCTGACTTTGCCTCCTGCAGCCCCCAGGTAAATTGAGTTTGAGACCCCTGAATACCATCCAGTGTGATCTTCCCACCAAGAGTATCCCCCCATTTCCCTTCTCCACACCCAACCTCCTGCCTCTCTCAGACAGGTATTCTGCCTCTCTCCCTCACTATCATTGTCATGGTAGTTGTCATAGTGGTTAGTGCTTTAACTGCATGTTTTTTGGCAAGCTTCATATCATGAGCTGGTCCTCCCGGCATTCAGCTCTATTGTCTCTGGTTATTATTGTCATACTATCTTTTATTTTTCTTATAACTCACAGATGAGACTATTCTATGTCTATCCCTCTCCCACTAGCTCATTTCACTCAGCATAATAGTCTCCATGTTTATCCAGGTATAGGCAAATATTATGACTTCATTTTTCCTAATAACTGCATAGTATTCCATTTGTAAATGTACCAGTTACTCATTTGTTGTTGGGCACCTGGGTTGTTTCCAGATTCTGGCTATTGTTAATAGTGCTGCAATTCACCACATGCGAAAAAGCGAACTCAGACGTCGTTCTAATACTATGCACAAAGGTCAAATCAAAATGGATTAAGGACTTTGATATAAGATCTGAAACTATAAGGTATATAGAAGAAAACGTAGACAAAACACTCTGTGAC
Organism: Suncus etruscus; assembly: GCF_024139225.1. NCBI lineage: Eukaryota > Metazoa > Chordata > Mammalia > Eulipotyphla > Soricidae > Suncus > Suncus etruscus. Next base: position 61,860,529 of record NC_064852.1, on the reverse strand, counting down.
ATTGAGACTAAAGGCATCTTCAAGGAGGAAATAGCACTCTCTAAACAAGTAGAAGCAGAGATAAACAAATGGGACTACATTAAGTTAAGAAGCTTCTGCACCTCAAAGGAAACAGTGAATAGGATACAAAGGGAGAACTATTCACCCAAAACCCATCTGATAAGGGAATAATGTCCAAGATATACAAGGTGCTAACAGAACTTAACTAGAAAAATATATCTGGAGGATACCAAGACCAAGCAGTAATCACTAAGTAGTGATAAAAATGATCGGGCTTTAACACCAAATCCAAACTCAACGACAAAAGAATCGATACCCAATCTACAACAAGCTAGACACAGAGGGGACCATTTATACTAGCAGCCCAGGGGTTAAGGGAGAGGGATATGGGATGCAAGCTGGGAACAGGAGAGGAGGGAGGACAACTTTGGTGATGGGAATCCCCTGATTCAATGTTAATATGTACCTAAAATATTAGTGTGAAAGATATGTAATCCACTTTGGTCAAAATAAAAATTATAAAAAATATCTAGCCCTATCAAAAATTACAGAAAAAAATGAACAGACATTTCCTCAAAGAAAAAATGCAAATGGTCAAAGGCACATGAAAAAATGCTCCACATAACTAATCATCAGGGAGATGCAAATCAAAATAACAATGAGATATCATCTCATACCACAGAGACACACATCACATAAAAACAAGAACAATCGGGGGCTGGGCGGTGGCGCTAAAGGTAAGGTGCCTGCCTTGCCAGCGCTAGCCTAGGACGGACCGCAGTTCGATCCCCCGGTGTCCCATATGGTCCCCCAAGCCAGGAGCAACTTCTGAGCGCATAGCCAGGAGTAACTCCTGAGCGTTACTGGGTGTGGCCCAAAAACCAAAAAAAAAAAAAAAAAAAAAAAAAAAAAAACCAAGAACAATCATTGATGGCGAAGATGCGGGGAGAAAGGAACTCTCTAATTCACTGCTGGTGGGAATGATATCAGTCCAGCCTTTATGGAAACAATATGGAGATTACTCAAAAAACTGGAAATTGAATTCCCATATGATCCAGCTACACTCCTAGGATATACCCAAGGAACATAAAAACACAATATAAAAATGCCCTCTACACCCCTGTGTTTATCGCAGCACTATTTACAATAGCCAGGATCTGGAAACATAGATATTTCTCAACCGTCACTGGCCTTTTGTGAAAGTAGAAAAGTTTTGAATAGTTAATAATAGATTTATTCTTGCATTTCTTCCAGGGACTGGTGAATCTGATAATTAGAATCTTTAATTTTTGATTTTGGGCCACACTTGGTGGTGCTCAGGGATTACTTCTGGTTTTGCACTTAGGGATCATTCTTGATGAGCTCAGGGACCATCTAGGGCAGTGATGGCTAACCCTTTTGAGTCCGCGTGCCCAAACTGCCCACAAAACCAAAGAATTTCCTCAAAAGTGCCAGCACATTAATTAAACTTTAATAACAAGATTGTAGTATCTAAAAACTATGTAGCACGTGCCACATATCTTAATTGCGAACCTTCCCACATGCCAGCTGCAAAGCCTTAGCGTGCCATAGGTTCACCATTGTGAATTTAGGGTGTCCAAAATGAAAACTGGGTTGGCTGCTTGCAAGGTAAGCCCCCTGCCCATTGTACTATTGCTCTGGCCCTCATCCTTCAGAATCTTGAAAGGGTTGGGCCACTGTTGAGAGAGAAGTGATTCAGAGCTGGTATCACCACCACCCTTTCAAAATACTTGGGCTCATTGGTTACCCACATTTTCAGGTTCAGCTGTATCTTAGTCTATGTGCTCTCTCTGCTCGCAGTTTGGACTTCAAAATAAACTTGATTTTTCATTATAGTCTTACTACAATGAAACATTTTGTTAGTCCATGACTGGTTGAATTTATGCCTTTTATGTAATATTTGTGCACATTATTCCATATTTAATAAATACGTCCTTTGAACCAAATGCTATTTCAGAAGAGGCGTTAATATGGATGAATAATATATGAATTCTCTCCAGAACAAGCATATAGTCTGGCTGGGAAGACCAGCATGTATGTCAGCACCAGACATGTTACATGCCCAGAAGAGTCTGATCTTGAGTTATGTGAATGGCATATACTATGAATAAAATTGATATGATAGGAATGATTCTTTCAGCTTTTATTTTCTAGGGCTCATGTGGAGTTGGCAGGCACTGAAGATGATTTCTGAGTAGTTAGAATATTGGGAGAAGCAAAGTGATATGAACAGTGAGGAAATGGGAATGTACAGGGCTGATGCAGGCTGATCATAGTCATGTGTACACTATGGTGCAGGGAGGTAAGGATGAAACTGAAAAAAAAAAAGGAAAGTAGCCCAAGAAATTTGGAATTTATCTAATTAATGATACATTTTATTTTAAAATGTATTACTGTCAAGACCCAACGAAAGATGGGAAAGTAGTGACTTAGGAAATAATGAACAAACGATATTAGCAAGGAGAAAAGATTGAGGCAAATGCAGTATCCTGGCAAGAATTGTAAATAAAGGGAAGAAAGGACATGCATGAGATGTATAGTAATATATTGGCAGGTATTGTTGAGTTAGAGAAAAAGCACAGGTGTGTTGAAGAATTTGAACCAGGGTGCTTTGGTAATATATATATATATATATATATATATATATATATATATATATATATATATATATATATATATATATATATATATATATATTTGTTTTTGGCTACACCCAGCAGTGCTAGAGCTTACTCCTGGCTATGTGTTTGGGGATCCTCACAGAATCATATAGGCTATGGGGAAATTGAATCTCCAGGTTGACTGTATCAAGGCAAATCCTCAGGAACCATATAGGGGTGTGGGGAATTGAATCTCCAGGTTGGCTGTATCAAGGCAAATCCTACCTGCTCCAACTCTGAGAGAAATGATTTTTCTTTTTGGGGGGTGGAGGCACATCCAACAATGCTCAGGGGTTGCTCTTGACTCTACACTCAGTGATCACTCTTGGTGGTGTTCATGTGACTATATAAGAAGCCAGGGATCAGATTGCCAGGGGTAGCAAATGCCCTACCCACTATTGTTCTAGCCTTGATAGTTTTGTGGGTTTTTGATTTTTTTTTGGCCACACTGGTGACACTCAGGGTTTACTCCTGGCTATGTGCTCAGAAATCACTCCTGGCTTTGGGGGACCACATGGGACTCCTCGGATTGAACCCAGTTCTGTCCTGGGTCAGCCATGTGTAAACATCCTACTGCTGGGCTATCGCTCCGGCCCCAAAAGTTGATTTTTTTAAAAGAAATTTTAATAATGGAGGAAAAGATAAGCAGAGGTTGTTAATGAAAATAAAGAGAAGAGAAAGAACTAGAACTTTAGACAGATTTTTGTTTGTTTGTTTGTTTGTCTTTGAGCCATACTTGGTAGTGCTCAGGGCTTCTGACTCTGCTAAGGATCTCTCCTAGTGGTGCTTTGGAGACCATATGTAGTACTAGGATTTGAACTAGGGTTGGCCATGTGTAGAACATGTACCTTAACCTCTGGCCCTGGTTTTCTGTGTGTGTGTGTGTGTGTGTGTGTGTGTGTGTGTGTGTGAATCTGTTTGTCTTAAGTTAGCATGCAAGACAATGCCATAAGGCAATTGCCTTGTGAGCGCTAGCCTAGGACGGACCTCGGTTTGATCCCCTAGCATCCCATATGGACCTCCAAGCCAGGAGTGATTTTTGAGTGCATAGTCAGGAGTAACCCCTGACCATCATCAGGTGTGGCCCCAAAACCTTCATATATATATATATACATATATATGTATATATGTATATATATATGTGTATATATATATGTATATATATATGTATATGTATATATATGTATATATATATGTGTACATATATATGTGTACATATATATGTGTATATATATGTGTATATATATGTGTACATATATGTATATATGTATATGTATATGTATATGTATATATATATATTCAAGTATAAGCCAACCCAAGTATAAGCTGACCACCCCCAATTTTACCCTAAAAACTGGGAAAACTTAGTGACTCAAGTATAAGCCGAGGTGGAAAATGCAGCAGCCACTGTAAATTTCAAAAATAAAAATATATACCCAAAACAATTACAAACATTGAGGAATCAGTAGGTTAAGTGTTTTTTGGTATTTATTGCTAAAGAAAAACTGTAAACTAGCAACAATAACTTTAAAACTTTAAATAAATAAAGTACAGAAAACCATAGCTTAACTGGTAATCAAGCTAAATAACAAAGGTTAAAATCCTTCAGAACTGCTGGATTCCTTCTCCTCCTCCTCTGTATGTCCAAACAGAGCTTCAGCTGTATCAGATGTGAGGATATTGGCATAGACATTGTCATCATCACTGAGTTCATAGATATCGTCATCACTGCTGTTGGTTTTATACAAAGCGCAGAATATTGTGGGTAAATAGTACAGTGCCATCCAGTTCAGTTCAGCTGCCTGCCTCTTCAGCTGAGCCATGACCTGTGGACTGAGCTGAAGCACCGCTCCCTCCAGCTCCAGCAGATGGGGAGATCAGAGCACGTGCACCAAATCACATAACCTGTATGACCTGAGTTCTGCACAAAATATACTCGGTTTACACTCGAGTACATATGGTATATGGGTTGACAGCTTTTATTATATTTTTTGATTACTTTATTAAACACTGTGGTGACAAGATTGTTCATAATACAGTTTTTTTCTCACAGATACCAAGTTGTTCATGATTAAAACACTAAAAGTTGCCATACAACACTCTTCACCAGTGCACATTTCCTGCTTCCAATAACCCTGATTTTCCTCCTGCCCTCCCTCTGCTTGCCTCTGAGTCAGACATTTACCTCTTTCCCTCCATCCATCCCTTCCCCCCCCCCATCTCTTCCTTTTATACATTGTAGTTTACAGTATTGTTACTGAGGGGTTTTATGCCTAACACTTTAACTCCTTTCAGCACCCAATTCTTGTCCAGTTATTTCCAACTATTGTTGTCATACTGGTTCCTCCTTTCCCCTAATTGCACACCCTGGCAAGGTCCTCCTGGCCCTTGTCTTTATTGTCTCTGGATACTATTACCATACTATCTATTTTTTTTTTATTGCACAAGTGCTTGCAATTATTCTATGTCTATCCCTCTTTCTCTGACCCATTTCACTAAGCATAATAGTTTCCATACTATCTATGTATAAATGAATTTCATGACTTTATTTTTTCCTAATAGCTACATAGTATTTCATTGTGTGGTTATACCACAGTTTTTTTCATCCACACATTCTAGGGCACTTGGTTTGTTTTCAGGTTCTGGATATTTTGAATAGACAGTCTTAATTATATTCGCCTTTTTTTTTTTTTTGGTTTTTGGGTCACACCTGGCAGTGCTCAGGGGTTACTCCTGGCTCTACACTCAGAAATCGCTCCTGGCAGGCTCTGGGAACCATATGGGATGCCGGGATTCGAACCACTGACCTTCTGCATGCAAGGCAAACACTTTACCTCCATGCTATCTCTCTGGTCCCTCTGTAAGAGGTTTAAGGTCTAATTGAGAAGCCTACTAAGTAAGCCTTGCATTAGTGAACAGGGAGGGATTGTCCCTTAATTTTCCATTCTCTTTATTTTGCTGTTCCTGGTGAAAAGTCTGTGCTACTTGTATGTGTCTTTTCCTAATACCTGTGATAATTAATAGACCATTGAAGATTAGGGAGCCTGTTCTTGACTCTGATGTACACTGTCTTCAGGCCCTGTTTATTTACAGTGATAAAGCCAGTGTAATTTTCCTCAGTAATAAAATAGTGACATCAGGGAATATGCCGATAGTTTTTTTTTAAGGTAGCACTGATTGGCCTAACCTTTACTTTTTCTTTTGTTTTAGGTAGAAACAAGAGAGGATGAAGAACAAAGTGTGAAGTTAAATGAAATTCTGGAACTTTTGGTGGCAGCTGGGTATTTTAGGGCAAGAATTAAAGGCTTGTCACCTTTTGACAAGGTAGGAAGAAATTTTTTAAAAGTTGGGCAGAATGGGCTGGAGCGGTGGCGCTAAAGGTAAGGCGTCTGCCTTGCAAGCACTAGCCTAGGACGGACAATGGTTCAATCCCCAGGCATCCCATATGTTCACCCCAAGCCAGGAGCAATTTCTGAGCACATAGCCAGGAATAACCCCTGAGTGTCAATGGGTGTGGCCCCCCAAAAAATTGAAACAAAACAAAACAAAAAGATGGGCAGAATTATCACCCATGAGAAGGTAAAGAGAATGTATTTGTAGTTTCACCATTTTCATGTTCCAATTTTTCTCTAATTTGAACTTTTTATGAAAGTCTTTGAATTTTCTATGAAAAAGGACCTATGAAACTTTGAGAGATGCAAATAAGCAAAAGAAATAGTTCCATCATTCAAGGAATATACAATTTGGGTGGGGAAATTAAGCTAATGTAAGATAAAAAATTGTATTTAATGAGGCTCTATAGCAAATCAGTGTATGTACAGACAATTGCCACTTAGTCTGTGAATGTCAAATGCTAACTTCAGAGGTGTGAAAAGACAGTATGAGATGAAGTCTTTATTTTTTTCTGATTAAAACACAAAATTTTTTTTTCATAATGGCTTACATATCTTTCACAGTAGTATTCTAGGTACATATTAACATTGAATCAGGGGAATACTCATCACCAAATATGTCCTCCCCCCATTCCAGTTCCCTTTCTACAATCCATATTTCCCACCATCATCCCCTGGACTGCTAGAGTAGGTGGACCCCTCTTTGTCTGGCTTACTATTAGTGTTCATATATCTATTTGGTCCTGGAACCCTCCCTTGTTTCCCCCTCTATTTAAGAGGCAGAGCTAGATAAATCGAGGTATGTAGTTTTGTTTGAAGGAAAGAAAAGCAATAGATTGGGGTACAAAATAAGAGGGAAATAAAAAGAAGTCAAATACGCTGAAAATGGGTGGAGTCCCTCTAGAGGCTTCCAATCTCAGTTTGAGAGAGGATGTGAAAAAGGTAATTGAAACACCACCACAATACAGAAAGAAATATCAAATTAAATAACCAGTGAGCACTACAGCAATAAAGACAAGCACCACACAATGGTCTTGGTTCTGAAATCAAATCATGCTCGAGTGCAAAAAGAAAGAGAAAGATAAGATAAGATAAAATAAAATAAAATGATATTGGAGATATCAACTTCAATCTCTACACCAAAATAAAGACGTCAAAAAATTGATCAATCGATAAATAAATATTGTTTTGTGCTTTTTCTTTTCCTTTTCTTTTTCCCCCTGCATAGGCACATATTATAGAGGGATATTATAGAGGGAATTCCCTTGGCCTAGGAGATATAGGGTTTCTCCACCCCTGAAGTATACTGTCCTGGAATTAACTATAGACTCCTTGCAGGATCATTTACTCTCCCCTTGTTGCTTTCGTGGTGTATGGAAGACTTCTGCTTTGTGAGATGAAGTCTTTAATTCAATAGATCCTTAAGGAATTATTATGCATAGGACATAGTAATTATAGTTGTTAAGGGCCTTGTACTCGAAGAATCCAACTTCTGTCGAGGAAGGACAAATAAGCACTTATGGTCTAAATAGCAAGGCATACTAAGTATTGTTATAAAATGTGTACATAAGCAAAGGATCCTGATCAGTCAGGGCAGACCAAGAAGTCTTCCTGGTGTAGTAAAGTGCTGAGTATACCATTGGACCTGTGCATACCAGACTGTGCATAAAAGTATCACTGTAGGCCAGGGATGGTGAACAAGTTCGACACAGAGTCAAAATTTTAAACTGTGAGAGTCAAAGAGCCACACCACGCAGTAACCTTCCAAAAAAGACAAATACTCACACAAAAGCATATATTTTTAACAATAATATATTAAACACATATTGCATTTTGCCATTCTGAGTGAGGGTAAAAATCCTGCAGTTTATGGTGAGGGTGTGCTGCATCCTTTACACTAAGAACTAACGACAAGATGTGATACAACATGTGCCACATGGGTCCCCCTGCTCGCTGGCCTGTGCAGTTGTTTCCAAGGGATGGGAGATGGGAGGATGCAGCCTGGGGGCAGGACTAGCACTTGGAGATCTCTCCTCAGAGGTCCCTCCTCAGAAGCAGCAGAACAAAATCCAAACTTGGCAAAGAGCCACAGTATACAAAATGATGATAAGAGGCAAAGAGCCGAATTCATTTTGGCCTGGAGCCGCATGCGTGTTCACCACCCCTACTGTAGGCTGTATTACAAGAGCTATCTGGGCCTTACCAAAGGATACTCTGCTTACTTAGACCTAGAATCTATGATTTTAGTAGTTATCTCACTTGATTATATAGCACAGATGGGGATAAGGTTCACTGAATTTTTTTTCATTAGTAATTTTTTAATTGAATTAACATGAGATACAGTACATTTACAGAGTTGTTCATGGCTGTTTCGAGTTATATAATTTTTTTCTAAAATCAAGACATGCCTGAAAAACTTTTGTTTCAAAGTAGAATTTTAGCTTTAGTCTCTTGCATCCGAGGAAAATCCTATGAGAAAAATAGTCTAGGTGTTTGCATCTTCTATGGGTAGAGTAAAAAAAGTATGGTTGGGACTGGAGAAGTAGCATAGTGGCTTGGTGCCTTGTATGCCTGTGACCAGGGTTTGTTCCCTGGCATCCAGTATATCCCCACGCCCCCCCAACACCTACCAAGTACTAACAGGAGTAATTCCTGAATGTTGAGCAAGGAGTAAGTAACCCCTGAGAATTGTCAAGTGTGGCTAAAATATAGTAATAGAGCTAGAATATGTCAAAGTTTCTGCTCGCTTGTTTGGTATAGAAAATCACTATTTCTTCTGGAATCTGTCATTTATATGAAGCTGAGTTAAGGCTTAATGTCAATGGTGGGTAAGGGGGAAATAAGCATTAATGTTAGGTCCCATTATTATGGTTCTATGCACGGTATGTTCTTTTAATAATAAAAGTCAGCTTCTTGGTCACCTGAGCAACATTTCAAGTACCAGCCTACTGCATAAGGCTACATTGAATGGTGTAGACACAAGACATTTCTACCACTACAGAAAATTTTATTCAATGCTAATTTGGGTGATTGCAGTTATGAAGTCAGGATACAGACTCTTTCTAAGGATACATAATTTTTATCTTTGCTGGTTCTGTAAAAGCATTTATGTAAGGTAAGGGCTAGGAAGGTGGCTCCAACAGCTAGATCAAATTTTTTTTTTAATTTTTGGGCCACACCCGGTGACGCTCAGGGACTACTGGCTATGCACTCAGAAATCGCTTCTGGCTTGGGGAACCATATGGGACACCAGAAGATTGAACCGCGGTCTATCCTGGGTTAGCTGCATGCAAGGCAAACACCCTACCACTGTGCAATCGCTCTGGCCCATGCATTTTTTTTTTACACCCAGGTTTTGGACTTCATGCTGCATAGTTCCCCAAGCACTTCCGGGTGTGACCCCAATGCTAAAAACAAAACTAAAAACTCCACAAGACTAGGAATAACATATGGGCATAGGTTGAATGTATCAGACACTTTGCTGGTGGTAGGGTGCAGTAACTGTGTGTTAGTGTACCACAAATCTTTAATACTATTAAAAACATGTTACCTAAAGTATAACAAAATCAGTTTTTAAACTGTTTTTTAAACACACAAAACTGTTTATATTTTTTTCTCCAAAAACTAAAAATGAAATAAATATCTCCCTTGTTTCTTACAGGTAGTAGGAGGAATGACTTGGTGCATTACCACTTGTAACTTCGATGTCGATGTTGATTTGCTCTTTCAGGAAAACTCTACAATTGGCCAAAAAATGTAAGTTACTGGTTTTGCTGGGGTCGAGCTAAAGCGGGGAGAAGGGGCTAACTTTTGAATACCTATTGTTGCTTATTGTTGCCAAAAATTGTGCTAGATGCTTTGCATATTTGAATATTAAATACAATGAGTTTTATCATACTTTTACAGATTCTAATTCTGAGACTGAAAGAAATCAATGTCACTGTTGCAAGTCAGCCCCTGAAGAGGTTGACTGATGGAGGGATGGAGGATGAGGCCTTTCTCCTCCAGCTCGGACCACGCGTCTGACATTTAAAAATCATTTAACAATAAGGCTACCGCTAATATTTTTTCTGATCAAAGTATGTCTCTTTCTAAAAACAGCAAATTTAGATGGACCTTTTGTAGAGTGAGGAAAGCCAAGTCTTCACCTTTTTATCTTTGTGTCAGGCACAGCCTTACTTTACCTACCCCAGGAGGACAGCATTATCTCTCTGTTGTCCAGTTTTCACCTGAAAGTACCCTTCCGGTCCTCCATAACTCTCCAGAGGCTTGGTGATTTTCTTAGCTTATTTAGGAATACCAGTTTTGCCCAGTCTTTGTAAGTGGCAGCTCTGTCTGTGTCTTTAGGCAATCATCACTTCTCTTATTTGAATCAAGAGAGATTTGTCCTCACAGATCTGTATGTGTCTATCTTTTATTTTTCATGTTTTTGAAGACTTTTCTTACTCCACAGAAAAGCACTTTCTTAGAGAAAGGCAGATAACCTAAGAAGCAGTAATAGTGAAAAGATAAAGCAAAGCACAAGGGGTGGGGGTAGGGAAACAAAAGATAGAGTTAAGGATAAGATTACCACATTTATGATGAGCCACAAAATAGCTAAGGGTGGTTCATGAATAAGGCCCTAAGCTTTCTGGCAGCCAACAAGCAGAAGGAAGACATGATAAATTGCCCAATTCATGGTTTCCATGTATTGGAAGAAAAATTGGTTCCTCTGAATGAATGAAATTCTTAAGTGTGAAGGCCAACTCTCAGCTACTCATTAAGGAGGACAATAGTGTCACTACTGTAATACTGTTCTCATCAGTGTCTTGGGCATCTGTCACTGACTGTGGCAGTGTGAAGTGAGAATTCCTTTACCAACAGACAATATGATGGCATCTAGGTGTGGGGCTCTGCTCCCTGATGTCCAATTGGTTCAAAGTAGATTTTTTTAAATATAATTTTTATTTTGATCGTAGTGGTTTACATATTGTTGACAATAATATTATGGGTACATATTTACATAAAATCAGGGGGGTTCCCATCACCGATTTGTCCTCTCTACCCCTCCGTGTTCGTCCTACCTCCCATATCCTCCTCCCTCACCACTGGGGCTGCGAGAATATGTGTTCCCCTCTGTACCTAGCTTACTACTTAGAAGTCTTGGTCTTGGTGCCTCCCTTATTTCCCCCTCTGATTGGGAGGAAGGACTACATAGTTCAAGTTATGTTGTTTTATTTGAAGAAGAGAAAAGTAGTAAACTGGGGTAAAAGTCTAATATGCTGAAAATGGGCAGAATCCTTCTAGAGGCTCTCATCGTCAGTTTGAGAGATGAAGGAGAAAAATAAGGTGAAACACCCAACAATACACAAAGTAGATTTTATCTATGGTTTTGGTCTGGTTTGTCCTCCCTTCCTCCCTTCCTCCCTTCCTCCCTCCCTCCCTCCCTCCCTCCCTCCCTCTCTCCCTTCCTACCTTCCTTCTCTCCCTCCCTCATTTCTTCCTTCCCTCCCTCATTCCTGCCTTCCTCCCTGCCTCCTTCCTCCTTCCTTCCTTCCTTCCTTCACTGCCTCCTTCCTTCCTTTCTCCACTTCCTCCTTCCTTTCTCCCTCCTTTCTTCCCTTTCCTCCTTCCTTCCTTCCTCCATCCCTCCCTCCTTCCCTTCTCTTCTTCCTTCCTTCCTCCTTCCTTCTTCCCTCCCTAACTCCCTTCCTTCTCTCCTTTCTTTGTTCTTCCTTTATTCCTTCCCTCCCTCCATCCTTTGTTCCTTTCTTCCTTCCCTCCCTCATTCCTTTCTTTCTTCTTACATTTCCCTCCTTCCCTCCTTCCTTCCCTCCTTCCTTCTCTCCTTCCCTCCTTCCTTCCCTCCTTCCTTCCTTCCCTTCTTTCCTTCTTCCTTCCCTCCTTGCCTCATTCCTTCCCTCCTTCCATTTCTTTTTCCTTCCCTCCCTCCTTCTATCCTTCTCTCCTTCCTTCCCTTCTTCCTTCCTTTCCTACTTCCTTCCCTCTCTCCTTCTTTATTTCCTTCCTTCCCTCCCTCCCTCCTTCCATCCTTCCCTCCCTCCTTCCTTCCCTCTCTTCTTTATTCCTTCCTCCCTTCCTTCTCTCTCTCCTTCCTTCCCTCCTTCCTTTCCTCCCTCCCTCCTTCCCTCCCTTCTTTACTCCTTCCCTCCTTCCCTCCTTCCTTCCTTCCCTCCCTCCTGCCTTCCCTCCCTCCTTCCAATCCTTCCTTCCCTCCTTTCTGCCCTTCTTTACCTCCCTCTCTCCTTCCCATCTTTCATTCCTTTCCTCCTTCCCTCTTACCTTCTTTCCTTTTCTCCCTTCCTCCTTTGTTCCTTATTTTCCTCCTCTGCCCTCCTTTTCTTTCATACTTCCATTCTTCTCTCTCTTTCCCTTTTTCTTCCTTCTTTTCTTCTATTATTTAGGTGTTAACATCCATGAAGTTTAAAATAAAACGTTGTCGAAGGGAAAAATACACAGCTTATATATCTCCTCCTTCTTATTTTACACTCTCATTTATTCTTTGAAAGAATCACTTTTGTATCATTCTGTTCCAAGTCTAGGAGAGTGGGAATTTACCTCATTTTTACTACTCTACTTCCCTTTCAAGTTTTGTTTTCCTGTCTTTTAATATCTATTTTTCTGTGATTAGTTCTATAATTCTAATATACCCTCCTGTTACTTGGCCCATTAACATAAGATTGCTTCTGGTTCCTAATTATAAAAGGCAGAGATTTCAGGTTTTCCATTTTGCCTTCTTCCTTTCAATTTCCACCTGCCATCATCACATTTCTATATTTATGTCCAGGGCATAGTGCTTACATTTTGTTCTATAATAGCAATTTAATTGTCCCTGCTTTTTCTACAGATAGGTTCTAAAAGTAAATATACAAGTAGTGTTTACAAAAGAAATTTGAAGTGTTTGGAGTGTAATGGGGTCAGAGCAAAGGAAATATAATCTTTTGACATAATGGTATTTAAAGAAGAATATTCAAAATATCACAGGCAAAAGATTCTCTTTTCACTTATTCACTGACTAGATATTTATGAGCTACTGTGGATTAGGCATTCTGAGTTCTCTGAGTACAATAATGAAAAAAATGTCCTGTTCTCATATAGCTTAACTTACATCAGAACATCAACATACAATACATCAAAAACTAATTTATCATGTAAATTGTTCAGTATTGATCGGTTGTAGGGAACAATTAAAGCTAGGAAGGGGTGAAAGAAAGAAGAGAGGTTAGAGACAGTTGTAATTTTAAATCAATATAGTTTTGAGACGATGACACAAAAGCCAACACTGGAAGGAAGAGAGTTCACTGCAAAGGTAAAACCAGTGTGAAAACCTAAGCAGAAGCTTATGTGGGATGGAGTGAGGAGAAAGCAGTAGGAGCTAAGTATGCAGAGAGGCCTAACATCTTCCAGTTTCATCCTAGTTTTAGCAAACTATAAAATTTTTTCTTTTCTTTTTTTTTTTAATATAATTTTTATTTTGATCTTAGTGGCTTACATATTGTTGACAATAATATTCTAGGTACATATTTACATAAAATCAGGGGGGATTCCCACCCTAAATTGTCCTCCCTACACCTCCGTTTTTGTCCTACCTCCCATTTCCTCTTCCCACCCCCCCAGGGTGGCTAGAATATGTGATCCCCTCTGTATTTGACCTACTACTTAGTAGTCTTGCATCAGTTTGGTCTTGGTGCCTCCCTTATTTCCCCCTCTAAGTGGGGGCAGGGCTAGCAGTTCAGGTTGGGTGGTTTTGCCTGAAAAAGAGAAAATGAGTAAACTGGGGTAAGAGTCTAATACCCCAAAAATGGGCAGAATCCTTCTAGAGGTTCTCCTCATCGATTTGGGAAATGAAGGAGAAAAAGAAGGTGAAACACCCCATCAGTACCAAAAGAAGTGTCAAATATCCAGTGAGGACTCCAGTTACATCGATAAGCACCACAAAAAAACTGATAAAAAAAATACAAACAAAAACAAACAAACATATAAACCAAAAAAACTCGCCGTGGTCTTGAAATAAGAAACATGGTGTAGCACATAACGAAAGAAAAGAAAGGAAGAGAAAAAAAAAAGAAAGAATAATTAAAGTTGAGTAGTATTCCATTGTGTGTATATTTACCACAAATTCCTTCCTTCCTTCCTTCCTTCCTTCCTTCCTTCCTTCCTTCCTTCCTTCCTTCCTTCCTTCCTTCCTTCCTTCCTTCCTTCCTTCCTTCCTTCCTTCCTTCCTTCCTTCCTTCCTTCCTCCCTCCCTCCCTCCCTCCCTCCCTCCCTCCCTCCCTCCCTCCTTCCCTCCCTCCCTCCCTCCCTCCCTTCCACCCTCCCTCCCTCCCTCCCTTCCACCCTCCCTCCCTCCTCTCTCCCTCCTTTTTTCCCTCCCTCCCTTCCTCTTTTGAGCCATTTCCACTGGTGTTCAGAGCTTACTTTCTGGCTCTGTACTCAGGAATCACTATTCAGGGCTTGAGGGACCTTATGGAGTGCCAGAGATCAAATTCAAGCCAACCATACATAAGGCAAATTCCCTACACACTGTACTGTTGCACAATTTAGAACATTTATTTAGCACAATTTCTCTATAAACTCATCTGTTGGTCATTTGGGTTGTTTCCAGAACTTGACAATATATTATATATTGTATTGTGATGGATGTAGATATGTATATGTCTTTTTAAATTAATGTTTTTGTGTTCTTGCAATAGATTTTCTGGAGTGTCACCATTGGATTATATGAAAATTATATTTAGTATGTTATATTTTGTAGAGATTTTTTATTTTTTCCATTATGAACCTAGGTTTAGCAATTTTTATCTTTGAAAAAAACCAGCTTTTGACTATATTGGTTTTTTGTTGTCGTTGTTGTTGTTGTTGTTGGGTTTTGTCCACACCCAGCAATTCACAGGAGTTATTTTTGGCAGTGATCAGGTACTGTATGGGATGCTAGGGATTTAACCCAAATGAACCATGTGCAAGACAAGCACTCTACCCACTGCACTATCACTTCAGCTCCTATCTTGAACTTTTTTTTGTATTATTTCTACTGATTTTTAACATTTTTTTCTACTGACTTTCAATTTTATTATTTTTCAAGTTATTTTAGATTAAATTGTTAAGGTGTTTCTTGTTTTTTTATTTTTAATTTTTTTGTTTTTGTTTTGTTTGGGGGCCATACCCAGTGATGCTCAGGGGTTACTCTTGGCTCTACACTTAGGAATTTTGCCTGGTAGTTCTCTGGGGAACCATATGAGATCCAGAGATGAAACCTGAGTTGCCTGTGTGCAAGGCAAGCACCCTTTGGACTATCTTTGTGGCCCGTTTTTCTTCTTTCTTGATATAAACCACCAATGCTATTAACTTCTTTCTTAGTACTACTTTAGTACTAAGAAACTAAACCTATCCCATAGGTTGTGATACCCACTTCTTTATCTTCATTTGTTTTCCAAATACATTTTAATTTTTTCTGCTTTAATTTCTTTACTAAATCAGCAGCTACTCAGAAACATTATTTAGTCTCCAAATGTTTGGAGTTATTTCAGTTTCCTTTTTTTGATAGATTACTAATTTTATAGCATTGTTATTAGAGAAGATACTTGGTATGTTTTTAGTCTTTATACTTTTGTTTCTTTACAATAGTTTTATGTTCCAGAAGATGTCTTTTATTAAAAAAATGTTCATGTTGTCTTGATAAAAATGTAAATTTTGTAGTTTGGGAATGAAATGTTTTATAAATGTTTATGAAGCCCATCTGGTCTAGTTTATTATTATTGGCTATTATTTCTTTGTTTATTCTCTCTGGTTCATTGGGTCATTATTGTAAGTAGAGCAGGGGTCTCAAACTCATAGCCCGTGGGCCGTTTGTGGCCCTCAGTACAAAATTTTGTGGCCCGCGACTGGCCTTCAAATATCGTAGTATTGCGATTATTCGCTTACCAAAATAATTGCAATAAAAATTGCATTAATGGGGCTGGGAAGGTGGCACTAGAGGTAAGGTGTCTGCCTTACAAGCGCTAGCGTAGGACGGACCGCAGTTCGATCCCCCGGCTCCCATATGGTCCCCCCAAGCCAGAGGCGATTTCTGAGCGCATAGCCAGGAGTAATACCTGAGCGTCGAACGGGTGTGGCCCCAAAATAAAAAACAAAAAAACAAAAAAAAAAGAAAAAAAATCGCATTAATAAGAAAAAATTGCATTAAACATTCGCATATCCCGAGCAGTTCCGTTCGGGGTATGCAAATGTTTAATGCAATTTTTTGCGATTTTTTTCTTACTAATGCAATTTTTTATTGTGAATATTCGGTAAGCGAAATCCCTCATTCGGCCCTGCTTCACCCCAACTTTGCCTTCTGCAGCCCCCAGGTAATTTGAGTTTGAGATCTCTGAAGTAGAATAAAAGTCCTTTACTTGTAACAATGTTTACCATTAACTATATTAATTATTACCCTATATAATTTTATGTTCCATCATTTTGTGTTATTTATTAAATTTTTTCTGTGTTAAGCTCTTAGTAACTTTTATCCTAGAATATCAGTCCTATTTCTATTTTCAGCCAGAAGTCTATTTTGTAGGGTTGTATTTATCTTTTTTAGGTTACATTTTGGTTGTAGGCTTGTCTTATATTTACTTTGAAATTGTAGATTTAAGAGATTAAGATACATTTCCTATAGGCAGCAAGATAATGAATTTTCTCTTTTACTCTATCCAGTCATTCTGTCCTTTTGATTTTTGGGTTTTAATCATAACAGACAATTGTTGAACTGTAAATATTTATTGTTATTTTGTTGTTTGGGTGGAGGGAGGAGGGGGATATTTTGTAAGTTTTTCTTATTCTCTTGTGTTTTAGTAGCTCCCTTTTAAAATATTTTACATTTATTAAAATTATGTTTGGTTTTCCTTTAAAATTCTTGTATAGATTTTTGTTTAGGGGTTACATCATATTTACAAATTTTTTTTTTTATAATCTTTTAGGATTTGAGTTCTTTCAACTAACACCTTTTATTCTCACCTGCCCCTGAAGTTGTATACATTTTGGAAGATGACATTTAGATCCAAGAAGCTTTAAGAATTACAAACAGAATTAACTTAAACAAACAAGATTTAGGTTATAAAATTGTTATTTTATGTTTATTAAAAGTAGCTTTTTAAAGATAGAGAATTCTAAAACCAGCTAGATAAGAATGAATCATATAGTCATAGACAGCTATAAAATTTCATGCTCCTATGCATATACAATTTGAATGAGATGAGAAAGTTATTTTCTATTTATTTATCTATCTATTTATTTATTTTGGTATTTGGGTCACATGCGATGATATTCAGGGATTACTCTTGACTCTTCACTCAGGAATTACCTGGAAGCGCTCAGGGTACTATATGGAATGCTAAGGATCAAATTCGGGTTGGTTGTGTGCAAGGCAAGCGCCCTTACCTGCTGAACTATTATTGTTCTAGCCCCTCCATGTTCTATTTAAAGTGTAAAAGAAAACGAATTTTCAACCAAGAATATTCTACTTTACTTTATTATCACATAGAATTGAAAAAGTGATAAAGATAATTACATAAAAACTAAAATTAAGGGAATTATCACCACTTAGGTAGCTTTGCAAGAAATACTAAAGGTACTTCTATAAAATAGAAAGAAAGAAGCCTCATTGAGAAACAGTAGCCTCTTATTCAAGCTAGTGAAGGTTCTAATCTAGACAAATCAATAATCTTCTGCAGACCCAGAGAAGTGTTGCCACTAGAGGGAGCTTTCTACCTGCTGAACAAAAATGTAACTGATGACCCAAGGCCCTACATATATAAATAGTTATGGCTGCATGGAGCAGGGGCACAAAACCAGAGTTCATAATAATTTTCACTTGCTGAAAGCTTGAGTTTGGGAAGCAGAAGAATAAACAGCCATCAGACAATAGAGAAGAGCGAAGTCTTCCCAATCCTTGGGCTAATTTTTAGAATATCAGGAAATGAAATAGTCCTTTATTTATGACTTATGACCCTAATAAAATACCTTTCCAGAAAAGATATACAGATGGTCTACAGACACTTGGAAAAATGTTCCACATTACTTGTTATTAGGGAAATGTAAGTCAAAAGCACAGTGAACTATCTCCTCAGATCAGTGAGAAAGCTGGCATCAAAAAGATTGGAAGCATTATTTGTTGTGAGGGTATAGAAGGAAAAATAAACCCAAAAACCTGCTACAGTGTTAGTTGAGATATGAACTGGTGCCATCTTTGGATAGAGATTACTTTTTAAAAAGCAAAGAAATTCTATTTGTTCCAGTGATACCCACTCATAGTATTTATTTGAAGATTATGAAAACAAATTCAAAGGATATTCATATACCTACATTATATATATCATTATTCACAGTAGCCAAAACATGATATCAGTCTAAATACTCAGCAACGGAAGAAGTTGAATTATTTATATTTAACAGAATGTGTTCCACCATTAAAAAAGGAAAAACTGGGCCAGAGCAATAGCACAGTGGGTAGGGCATAAGCGACTGACCTGATTTGATCTCCAGCATCGCAAATGGTCCACTTAGACCACCAGGAATAATGATTTCTGAGCACAGCCAGAAGGAACCCCCAATCACTGCTGGGTGTGCGTCCTCCAAATAAAATAAAATAAAAAAATTGAACTTGAGGTGATTATACTAACAGATATCAGTGAAAGAAAAAAACTGATGGTTTTACTTACATGGATATAATGAAAGCAAAAGAATTGGAAAGAATAAAAGGCAATGAGATTTACCTACTAGACTTGGTGAAAACTATCATTGTTAGTAGTGGGAAAGGTTGTGTAGTGGAGAGAATGGGTAGAGAAATTTTTTTTAATGATTGATGGGCTGCAATTTGGCAGTGGCTACATTAAATCCTATATGTATACATAGATGTGTTTAACTGTTTCCCCCAACATAACAATTAAAATTTTGTTTGATTTTTAGGCTACACATTTCTTGCTTAGGGATCATTCTTGGTGGGTCTCTGAGGACCAGATGATGTGTTGGAGATCAGCACATAGTGCTGATAAGTTCCTTACCACTGTACCAACTCTCTATCCCTTAAAAATATTTTTAGAGGGAGAAAATACATTTTTTTCTTCTCCAATTTTATTTTAGACACCATGATTTGCAAGAATAATGGCAGGGTTTCACACATAAGACGTTCCAACACCACACCCACCACGAGTCTGAGTCCCTCCATCTTATTTCCAATTCTCATAGTGATGTGCTACCTATTAAAAATCAGTTATCAGGTTCTATTGTCTTTGAGTATTTGTTGTTTTCTAACAGTTCTTCTTATATTTTGTTCTGTGTGTGTCCCTCTCTTTCTGATTCACTTAACTCCATAGGATATTCTCTAGCAAGAGAAATTTCTTTGTCGTAGAATAGAGACTCAAACTTGTCCTTCCAAAAAAAGAGGTTATTGTTTTGTGTTAAAAATCTGCACACCTGGCACAGGATTTGGTAGTTATTTGTTGCCTAGATTATACTTAGACTAGTTAAAACTTTTTTTTTAGTGTATAATGTAGTAGTTCTTGACTTTTGGGAAAAGTTGGTTGATGAAATGTAAACTGATTTTGAGCACTGG
Source organism: Suncus etruscus (assembly GCF_024139225.1). NCBI lineage: Eukaryota > Metazoa > Chordata > Mammalia > Eulipotyphla > Soricidae > Suncus > Suncus etruscus. The sequence continues at coordinate 61,840,868 of NC_064852.1, read as the reverse complement.
TAACTTTTATTTTACCACGTAAAGTTGTTAAACATGATAACTACTAACATACACATAATTTTATAAGGGAGTGCAAAGGAAACCACAGTCAAAAGAAAGGATCAAGTTAGTTTTATGGTCTTGAATACACACACAGCTCTAAGTTGTGTTTATTCTTTTCTTTTAACAAGACAGATAGGAGAAACTTGGTCATGGACTGTGCCTGTGATCCAGGTTTTTCTGAGTGACTGTCCAGGCTTGGGATACCTTAGAAGTTACATATGGTTTTTTTCACTCTTGTCTTTTTTTTCTTTTCTGGACAGAGCTTTATCAGAAAAAATTGTCTCAGTCCTGCCAAGAATGAAGTGTCCACACCAGTTAGAACCTCACCAGATCCAGGGCATGGATTTTATACATATATTTCCTGTTATTCAGGTAAGAGCCTTACTAAGATGTCTTGTGATCTGAACATCAGGTCAGGTCAGGCCTGATGATGTAACTTCCTGTCACAAGTCTGCTCAGCTCTTGTCCTCCTATTCTCAGTCTTGAGGTATGAGGTATGGTATGGTATGACTTTTGGGGGGAGTGGTAGCAGAACACGAGGTTATCTTCTGATGGTATCTCCAGAAATTACTGGTACAGGCTTTGCACTCAGGAATTACTCCTGGCAGGCTAAGGCAACCATATGAAATGCTGAGGATCAAACTCAGGTTGGCTGCTTGCAAGGCAAGAGCCTCTTTCTCTATGTTATTGTTCTGTTTAAAAAACTTTAAACCCAGATTTTTCTTGCTGTGCACTTCAGCACATGGGAGACATTCTGAATGGCCTCTGCTCTGCTTAGTGAGGTGGCCACGAACCACTTTTACCAGAACAGCACCTGAGCAGGCTTTGACATCAGAAAACATCTTCTGAGGGCATGCTAGTAGAGTTGAGCTGTGTCTGCCCATGAAGGGCAGAGCCTGATTCCTGTCATGAGGTTTGGCATAAGGGAGACTTTTGAACAGTCTCTGCTCTGATTTATAAAATAACTACACTGACAACTATCATGACAATGGTAGTGAGTGAGAGAAATAGAATGCCTGTCTTGAATATAGGCCTGGGGTGGGGAAGCAGGAAAATGGGGGCATTGGTGGTAGGAAGGTACACTGGTAAAGGGAGTGTTCATTTTTATAACTGAAACCCAACTACGAACATGTTCGTAATCATAGTGCTGAAATAAAGATATTATAAAAAAAATTTAACCCTCCCCCAAACAAACAAAAAATAATTACTGGTTTCAGGGCCATAGTGATTTAGTATAGTGGATAGGTAACTTGCTTTGCACACTGCTGACCGAGATTCTATTTTCTGTTCCCAGTTTGGTCCATCAAGTCCTGCAGAAAGGACTTGAGAATGCTGTTTCTGACCCTCCCGAATCTGGAAACAAGTTATTTACTATATTTATTCAGATGGTCACATGCCTTCCTTTATTGGAATCTTTCTTTCTGCAGATTGTAATCTGCATGTTCCAGAATGTGATTATCATCTGCCTCTCCCATCAGATTGGCAAAGACAGTCCTATGGCTTTCTTCTAGCATCACCCAGAATATTTAGCACCAGATCTTATTTGATGACTTTCTACTGGGAGACTTTTAGTGCTAGCCCATTTCCCTCTGCACCCCACCTTTACACAGGATTTTTTTTTTTTTATTGTTTGTTTTTTTGGTTTTTGGGCCACACCCGGCAGTGCTCAGGGGTTACTCCTGGCTGTCTGCTCAGAAATAGCTCCTGGCAGGCACGGGGGACCATATGGGACACCGGGATTCGAACCAACCACCTTTGATCCTGGAACGGCTGCTTGTAAGGCAAACGCCGCTGTGCTATCTCTCCAGGCCCTACACAGAGTTTTATGTTTAAGAGGTTCATGCTATACAGCTCCCTGTATTCTGTTCAGATCTTGTGTCTGAACCTCGTCTTCAGGAATCTCTCCTCCCTCCCCTGCTCTTGGAAAGGAGGAACAAAGGAACTCACATTTGTTGCCTGCTGTTCAGTACTTTCATCTAATAGATTTCTTCAAAACATCTGTTCTTATCTCAGTCTTAATTCCAAGGAAAGTGAGGTGCAGAGTGTATTGATTTGCCAGAGCTAATGAGTAGAGAAGCAGACATTCTATTTTAAATGCCTTGTCTATAAACTTTGTCCTTTTTCCACTCCACCATATATACAGCCACCAAAGAGAAGCAGAGTAACTCTTCTTATAAGTAGATAGTGTAAGAGTTAAAGCATGAACTCTGTAGTCTTCCTGGAAGTCTTGCCTCTTCACTTTACAGCTCTGAGACTTTGGGCAAATAGCTTTCCATTTTTTACATAATGATAGTCCTGGTTAAAGAGCATGGTCAATGGACTGAGTCATATTATGCATGCTGGTAGCTGAGGTTTGATCCCTGGCATGACATGGTCCTCAAATCATCACTGGACCAACTCCAGGGCACAGAACCAATAGTAATTCCTAGGCACTGGTAGGTGTGACTCCAAAATTAATAATAATAAACAAAAATACATACCTGATTAAATGAAAATTAAGTTATTGTATAAAATACTTAGCTGAAGGATTGGCACATTTTATTCAATTCTCTGTTATAGTTGTGCTGTGGTTTTTTTTTTTTCCTGTTGTCTCTAAAACTGATAATTTTCTCCTGACAAAACCTTCAAATTAAGTACTATGGAGTTTATACATTTTTCAATGAAATTTTTATATTTGAAATTAAGTATTTAACTTAGAATTTGATTAGTATGTTTGTTAGACATATCTATGATATTTTGCGCTGAAGGAAGGTGACATTAGATCGTTTATTGTGTGTGAAAATGAGATGTAGGCACCTGTACTGACTATTATAGAAATCATGTGTTGTACTGACTATTATAGAAATCATGTGTTCTTACACTATCAAGTTACCATTTTATGCAAACCCTAGATCTTACTTAATTTCATGCTAGAACTTCGGAGACAAATATCTAGATCATTTGTACAAAGGTGATAAATGGGAACAGACACTAGGTAATAGGTGCATTTTGAGTGCCTGTGAAGTTTCCTGTTATGAATGGACTGAGGTAGAGTGCCCTATTTGTTTTTGAGAGCTTGGTCTAGTATATTTCAGGTTTCTTAGTTTCTTTGACCTGTAAATATTTAAAAAAAAAGAAAAGAAAAGAAAAGAAAGTGGGGCCGGAGCAATAATGCAGCGGTAGTGCGTTTGTCTTGCACACGACTGACCCAGGATGGACCAAGGTTCGATCCCCTGACGTTCCATATGAACCCCTAAGCCAGTATTGATTTCTGAGCACATAGCCAGGAGTAACCCCTTGAGCATCACTGGGTGTGGCCCAAAAACCAAAAGCATTGACCTATAATTTCTTTTAAGGATTGACATTTCAAAAGGTAAGTAGTAGGCATGGATTATAAGTGGGAGAGCACATTACCTTAAATTTGATCTCTTATACGACATGGCCCCAACAGTACCAGATTTGACCCCAAAGCCTCCCAAACACTCTTCTTGTGCCCCCAGAAGGGAGAAAAGAAAGGAACTACTACCATGCTTTCTCTGACTTTTTCAAAAAGAAAGGGTATTTCATCCCTAATCATAAAATAAAGGGGTTATTATTCAAATTGAGCACATTTCACCCTGGCTGTCATTTTTTCCTAGAAATCCTTAGGGGAAAAAAATCATGGGTGCATTTAGGAACTTCTGAACTCATCTTGTCTCTCACTTATATTCATACTTGGTAATAGTCTTGGATTGCCAGCCAAGAGAAAAATTGATCTCACTTTTATTACCTGGTAGTTCTAGGTCAATCATTTTTTCTCCTGCTGGAATGTGAATCTGGGGTAGTTAGGTTATTTTCTTGAATGTTGGGCACTTGTGGCGAAACTGCCCTGTCATCCTCTACCGCCTTTCATCCTGGTAACTTTAAAGCAGTGTTTTTTTTTTTTGTTTTTTGTTTTTTTTTTTTGGTTTTGGGGCCACACCCGTTTGACGCTCAGGGGTTACTCCTGGCTATGAGCTCAGAAATCGCCCCTGGCTTGGGGAGACCATATGGGACGCCGGGGGATCGAACCGCGGTCCGTCCTACGCTAGCGCTTGTAAGGCAGACACCTTACCTCTAGCGCCACCTTCCCAGCCCCTAAAGCAGTGTTTTAGGGAATCCCAGTGACTCAACAGGAGTCACTCTCTCTCTCACAAACTTTAGGATTAATAGCAGAATCACTTAGTGTGAGTGTGATCAATGCAGTCATACCTGAAAGAAAAACAGTGTGGAAAATCAGGAAGTAGATTTCCTGATCCAAAGGTCACTATATTGAATTGAGGAGCATGACAGCCTCCTATGTTCTGGACAGTGATGCTGGGGTGGAGTGAGGGTCATTGAGAATACTCTCTGACTTCTATCCCTCTTTCTGCATTTTAGTTAGTGCCTGAGATCATAATTTGGAAGTGGTGTGTGGGGATGGGAGTAAAATAATGGAAATGAAGGAAAGATACTAAAAGCAGAATATTCTGCACGTCATTGTCTGCAACCACCTTTATTCTAGACAGCTGCTTCCTAAGCATGCCTTTACTCAGCTCACTGCTCTCCAGGGGCAAGAATTTCTTCCTGTCTTTATGTGAACACCGTGCTATATGCCATGTGTATGCTCTTCCATGTTGTGTATTGCGAAGTTTGGCATTGCTTCTGGGGAAGCAAAATTACTGTCCCCAACCTGCGTTCTTAATGCGGTAGCTCCCTCAAGAGTGAGAATGACAACCCTCACCAATAATATCCCCTTGCATCATGTTCTTCAGGAGTAAAGAGATTTAATGAAAAGTCAGGCAGGAGAAAAGAAGGTTCATTTTGTCTTTTGTGTTCCTATTCTCAGGGCTTTTGGTTCTTACAGAAGACTGCAAGGTACATTTCTCTGGGTGTGCATGTTTTGATTAAACAGTTTCTAGTGATAAATGAAGATCAGCTACTTCTACATATCAGCTTTATTGAGCTGAGCTAACATCTTGTAAAATCTATTCAGCCAATCTCCTGGTCTAGAAAAGTTATAAATCCCAGAATTTGGGCCTTGCTAGCTATGGATCGCTGAGCAAATTATGTATTTGTAAATTTCAGCTTCTGTAAGATGTGATTAATACGAATCACCTCACAGGTAGTCCACATTATGAAAGACAATGTTATGATTTCTGAACCTGAAGCCTCAGACTGTTTATCTGTACATTATGTTCTCAAATTTGAATTTGGATATTTTTTCCCATTTATGAGGTGTTATACTAGGTGTTTTCTGTTGTTCTATCCCTTTTAGTATGTGATAAAAGCAGTACAAGAAATGAAATTACATCTTGAAGTTACAATAATATGTTGTAGCCACTATAGCAAATAGTATGAATGTTTTTTTTTAATTAAGTATAGAAATACCTCAGGATTCGGTAATTCTACTTTTGCCTACTTGAAGGCTACAAAAGCTTTTATTCAAATAGACTTTGCATCTGAATATTCATTTCGGTATTTTCAACATTCAATATTTGTAATCAGTTTAGTGGTGTACTAGTAGAATAATAAAAATGTAATCTACATATTGATATATGTATATAGTTATAACCATGAATTGCTTAATGACAAGGTTGTTTTCTGTGACATGTATTCTTAGGTAATTTCATCTTTGTATGAACATCACAGTATGTAATTACACAGTCTAACTTTTATTGCCTCTTAAGTACCTAGGCTAAGTGTTGTAGCCTCATTGGTATTATCACCATTGTATAAGTGGCCCAGTTATGTTTAGAAACAAAATATAACTACATACAAAATTTTGCTATTTGTAACAGCATGGTTGAATATAATAGGTATTCTATTAAGTGAAATAAATCAATAGAGAGACATATTTTATAATATCTCATTCAAGGAAAGATAGAGTAAGAACAAACCCTCACATCCTTTCCCATGACTTTTTTCTTTTATAAATTTGGACCACACTTGGCAATGATCAGTAGTTACTCCTGGCTCTGCACTGAAGAATCACTACTCCTGTTAGGCTTGGGATAATATATAAAATGAAGGGATTGAACCTGGGCTGGCTGCATGCAAGGCAAGCTCTCTATTTGCTGCACTATTGCTCCAATCTTTCCTATGCCCTTTTAATGCTCAGAAATCATTCCTGGCAGGCTCAGGGGACCATATGGGATGCCGGGATTTGAACCACTGACCTTCTGCATGAAAGGCAAACGCCTTACCTCCATGCTATCTATCCGCCCCCCTTTTAAGCTTCTATAGTGCTTTAAGACTAATACAGAAGAGCAAAGTAAGTCTCCATAACATCTAGAGACAAAATTGTAAAATTCCCATTTGAATGCTTTGGATATTCTCTGGAAGCACAGTGGATAAAAAGAACAACTGAGGGGCCGGCGAGATGGCGCTAGAGGTAAGGTGTCTGCCTTGCAAGCGCTAGCCAAGGAAGGACCACGGTTTGATCCCCTGGCATCCCATATGGTCCCCACAAGCCAGGGGCAATTTCTGAGTGCTTTAACCAGGAAAACCCCCTGAGCATCAAAAGGGTGTGGCCCGAAAAATCAAAAAAGAACAACTGAAAAAAAGAAAGACTCAGATTATGAATGAGAACAAAACAGTGTCATCCAGAACAGAAGAGAGTGGGAGCTAACCATATTGGGTGTTAGGTAAAGGGATCAATTGTATAGCAGTGATAAAAGCTAGGCTTTTGGTGATCATAATGTAGTAGATACAGGAATCATATATAGTATCTAGAACCTATATTACACTATAAACTATTACTGCCTAAATATTTTTTTATTACATTGAAATTTGCTAGTAGAGGAAAGATATCTAGCAAAAAGATCTGAGTATATGCTTGTATGTAGGGGGCCTATGTTAAAGCCCCAGCCCAGTGAACTGTTATTATCACCAAAAACAGTCCTTGAACACAGAGCCAGAAGTGATCTCCAGTTCCAACAGGTATACCCTCTCCACTCAAAATAAAAAAAAAAATTTGTTGGTAGAATGAGATGTTTATGAGGGAAAGACTATATTTTGTTGTACTCCAGGTGTATGCAAAGCATTTTAGTTCTTATTTTGTTTTTTGGATTTAAGGAACTGCTAGTCTCACCTCCATTTTACAGAGTGGGAACCTTTACCTTAGAATCCAGAAAGAAGCAGTCAAGCTTCTGCACAGTGGTGCAGTTCTAGGCCCCACTGACCCTTAACATCTCAAGCTTTCTAGATTGGTTCTTTTTTCCATAGGAGAGTGTATGTTAATAGTTTCTCATCACCTGCTCAGTTCAGCTTCAGTGATTTGGGTCCAGAAGTTGTGCCAATTTTGAGTTAGCCATCACATCATGATGTTCCATGTCAATTAACTCAATATTTCCTAATTTTCTTTCTTTAGTGGCTGGTGAAAAGAGCTATAGAAACAAAAGAAGAGATGGGTGACTATATCCGCTCCTATTCTATATCCCAGTTCCAGAAAACCTACAGTCTTCCTGAGGTCAGTATTGTTCTTTTTCAACAGAGAGCATGAGTACACACACAGAGATTCCTCTATAGTAATAGTCCTCAAACTAGGCCCGCGGGCCACATATTGTATTTATTCCCATTTTGTTTCTTCACTTCTAAATAAGATATATGCAGTGTGCATATAAATTTGTTCATAATTTTGTTTTTACTATAATCTGACCCTCCAACAGTCTGAAGGACAGTGAACTGGCCCCCTGTTTAAAAAGTTTGAGGACCCCTGCAAAGGAAAGAAGAGATAAGGTATAAGCATACATTTCCATATTTGATCCCTAACTGGTTAGCACTGAAACTTCAATTAGAAGTGTCTCTACATGGGCAGGATATAAAGTTCCACAATTTAATTTTTTCTCTCAATTTTGAAATTAAAAATTTTAATTAAATTGAAACATCATAAGTATATATGTTATATATAAGTATATATAAAACTTTGTGTATGTATGTAAATATAAAAATAAACACAAGTACAGGAAGGTTCTATTTTTATTATTAAGTTACCATGAGATACAATGAGTTATGTATACCATGAATAAAAATAAGCAGTTGCTTATAGTTGAGTTTCAGTCATACAATGTTCCAACACCTATCTCTTTATCAGTATTTATTTTCTACCACCAGTTTCCCCAGTTACCCTACTGTCTTCCCACCCCCATCTCCTCCTCCACCCCCAGCCTGCTCCTATGGGAGATATTTTTATTTGTGGGGTGGGGGCACACCTGGCAGTGCTCAGGGGTACATCCTGGCTGTGCACTCAGAAATTACTCCTGGCATACTCGGAGGACCATGTGTGATACCTGAGATCCAACTTGGGTCGCCTCTCTCTTTTTTCCCTTTTATTAGGCACAGTGGTTTGTGTTACTGTTACTGAAGGGGTATAATGCATATTGCTTTACTTACTTTCAATTCCCAATTTTTGTCCAGAGTGATTATTTCCAACTATTATTACCATAGTGGTCCTTTCTCTGTATTAACAGATCTTCCCATCCAACATTTCTATTGTCTTTGGGTAACAAATACACGTTTTTAAGTGGTCAATCCACTGGTGCTGGAAGGCTTTGGTGCCATTCCTGGTGATACTTGGGCCTGGTGATACATGGGCCTGACAGTTCAGTGCTCAGCTCAGCAGTCTGTGTTATATCTGTTGGTGGTCAGTATTCCTGTTGTGCCACGGATCCAATTGAGGGCCTGGCATTTGCTAGGTACATCTCTACCACTGAACTATTTCCTGGGCCTTGGAATGAGTTCATTTTTGCTTTTCTTATTCTCAGGACTGTCCCTAAAAATAGGTGGTGGTGTCTCTATTTTACTATTGAAAGAGCTGGAGCTTGAAAGAGGCAAAATTACTTTTTCAAGGTCAAAGTTCATAAGAATTTGAAATGAAAACATATTTCAAAGGCTCATAATAAATGAGTTTGGGGCTGGAGAGATAGCACAGTAGGGTATTAGCCTTGCATGTGGCCAACCCTGGACAGATCCGGGTTCAATTCCCGGCATCCCATATGGTCCCGAGCCTGCCATGAGTGATATCTGCGTGCAGAGCCAGGAGTAATGCCTGAGCGCTGCCAAGTATGTCCAAAAACAAAACAAAACAAAATAAAACAAAAAAGAAAAAGAAAATGAGTCTTCATGGCACTGTGCCCTCCTTTTCTTTTTTTTTTTTTTTGGTTTTTGTGTTTTTTTGTTTTGTTTTGTTTTGGTTTTGGTTTTTGGGCCACACCAGTGGTGCTCAGGGGTTACTCCTGGCTATCTGCTCAGAAATAGCTCCTGGCAGGCATGGGGACCATATGGGACGCCGGGATTCGAACCAACTACCTTAGGTCCTGGGTCGGCTGTTTGCAAGGCAAACGTCGCTGGGCTATCTCTCCGGCCCCAGAAATTCTAACTTTTATTCATGCTGGATATATTCTGGTTTGTTAGAAAATTGAGACTTGGCAGGCACCATTGGTGATGAGAAGTCCATTTAAATGGCAAATTTCTAAGCATTCCAGTTGGGTTTCAGTCTGCAGCTAGTATTTGTTTTGTCTTGCAGGATGATGACTTCCTAAAGAGAAAAGAAAAAGCAATCAAGACTGTTGTTGATCTTTGGGTAAGTTCCCTTGACCACTTTCTTCTGCAGAACTGAGCTCTACAAGCCTCTATACCACCCTTTGATTTAATCACAAAAACTGCTCCTGAGGTCTCTGTTCCCTGAGGTTGCCCCTGAGCGGGCCTCATGGATGTGTGGGAGATCCTGCTGGCCTCACCACTTAGTACCTGAATGCTAGCACTCTAGAGTACAGCCACTGTTTGTGCCTTCTCTGTCTTCTCCCTCCCTCCCAACCCTTCCTTTCTCCTTTTTCCCCTGTCCCCCCCTCTCTTCTCATCTCCACATTCCCTTTTTCCCTTTCTTCCTTTCTCCTCACTCTTCCTTCCTTTCTCCTCTCCCCTTGCTCTCCCCTTTCTTCCCTCTCTTCCTCACAATTCATTCCTGGCCATTTCTGGCTAACTCCACAGGACCATATGGGTGCCCCCATCTATGATTGAACCCAGGTGAGTTATCTCTAAGAAAAGTGCCCTACATGATGTACTATCTCTTAGGCCCCACTTTCTCTTATTTATTTTTTTCATATTATTTTATCTTTGTAATTAAATTTTTTAATTGAATCATATTGAGACACACAATTACAAAGTTATTCATGATTGAGTGTCAGTCATATGATGTTCCATCACCCATTCCTTTACCAGTGACATTTACTATCATCAATATCTCTAGTTTCCCTCCTGTATCCCATCTGTCTCTATGGCATTTTTCTTCTCTCTCACTCTCTCTCTCTCTTTTTCTCTCTCTCATCCCTTCTGCTTCATTTTCCCTTTTAGGCACTGTGGTTTGCCATATTGCTACTGAAAGGGTATCATTCCTATCACTTTGCCACCTTTCAGCACTCAGTTTTTGTCTAGAGTGACATTTTTAACTATCATTGTCAGTGATCTTTTCTTTGCTCTAACTAAATTCCCTTACTCACTGTGGCAAGCTTTCTGACATGGCCCACCTCTTTATTGTCTTTGGACATTATTAACATACTATCTTTTATCTTTTTAATATCCCATAGTGAGTGGTATCATTCTATGTCTATCCCTCTCCCTCTGACTCTTTTCACTCAGCACAACACTCTCCATATACATCCACGTATATGTTTTTCTAACAGCTATGTAGTATTCCATTGTGTAGATGTACTAATTTCTTTATCCACTCATCTGTTCTCAATCACTTGATTTGTTTTCAGATTTTGACTACTCTGAATAGTGCTGTAATGAAAGTAGGGCTATAGATCCCTTTTCTGCATTGTGTTTTTGCTCTAGTTTTGGTGGGAGCACAATTTCTAATTTTTTGAGAAATGTCCATTATTAAAAAAAAAAGGCTAGACTAGTCTATATTTCTACCAGCAATGAAGGAAGAGTCCCTTTCTCCCTGCATTCGTTAGCACTGTTTTTTATTTTTATTATTTTTGTATGTCAGTCTTTGTGGTATGAGATGATATCTCATTGTTGCTTTGATAAAGCAATAGTAATTAAAATAACATGAGACTAGAATAAGGACAGACACTCAGGTCAGTGGAATAGACTTGAATATCCTTTCTTTTCTTTTAAATAGGACTTTATCACTGAGATAATTCAAGAACTAGGTGAAAATATTACCTCTGTTGCAAAACACTTATCCATAGGCAGAGGCGAGGATTTCTTGTTACCTTATAAATCTGTACTATTTGAATTTGATATGAATCCTATGTACTACCTATTCAAAAACAATAAGTACAAAGGAAAATATCATGTTTAATCATTATTTTCTTATATAAACCTCACTCTGAACCTTGGGTAGAAAGTAAAAAAATATTTCTTTTTTTGTAGGGGAAAAGGGTTTATACCTGACAGTGTTGAGGACTTATTTGCTCCTTGCAGTGTTTAGGAGATCATATGTGGTTCTGAGGATCAAACCGGTTGACCGTGTGTAAGGCAAATACTCAAACTCTTGTACTCTCTTGCCAGCCCCCCAAAATACAGTTCTTGACCTTATCTCCCACAGTAAAAGTCCAGTGTAGCTATTGATCATTCAGTAATGAAGCCTCTCTATACCTATTAAATATTTTCAGTCTTTAGAGATACATTATTTCCTCTTAATTGTAATGAGGAAATTGACTTTATTGTAAACTTCTTCTGGCTGGTAATGCTCTTGAATAAAATTTAAGAAGATAGCAATGATATAAAAGCCTATTCCCTGGACTTTGTTCCAACCACTTTCATATAACCTATTCTTCACAAGAAACATACAAATTATTACTGCAAATTACATACAAATCATTATTATAGATGTAGAAACTAAGGCACAGATAGTTTATTTAAATTGTTCAAGTTCATTTTGTTTATATGGAGACAGGATACAAACCAAACCATTTAGCCAGTGTGTGTGCCTCCAGATAAAATTAATTAATTTTAATTATTTAAAGTTAATGTCTTTAGTAGGAATAATAAAAATACTTATGAATTTCATGAGTTGAGCTTTCAATGCTGTCTATTTTCTTCTTAACCTTTCTACTGAAAATGCTTCCTCACATTCATATGCTGTCTTCTTAGGTTTCTTAGATCTACTCACTAATTTCCATCCTTTCCTCCTATCTTTTCTTCAAGTGCTTTCTTGCTGCCTTAAAAGAAGAGTTCTGGAAGCAAGTGAGATATGTCAGGGTTACAGTGCATGTCCATGGCTTATTCATTTGTGTCAGTATAAGAAGCTCCCACTGGTTTGGGAGTATGGTCACACTCTTTAAGAAGGATCCATCCCTTAGTAAAAGAAATAAAGTTTTCCTAAATAACCATAAGCTGTGGCTCTATACAAGTCCCTACTTCAGAAGGAGGTTTCTTCTTTTGGCCTCTATACTCTGTACTCCAGGCATCACTTTTGGCAGGTTTGGGGCCCTATCTCAATGCCAGGGATCAGGCCTGGGTCAGAGGCATCCAAGGAAAATGCTCTCTCTGTTCTATCTCTCCTGACCTGATTTTACAGTATTTCTTGCTTATTTTATCTAGAATTGAATTCCAAGTTATTTTGTATGTTACAAATAGTAAGTTTTGAATTAAGTAAACCAGCCAGATTTCAAATTTTAGAACCAGCCTTTTAGAAAATAGTGTGTGGGAGTTGGAGAGATAATGCAGGATTTAGAATACACCTAGTTGGGGTTTGCTTCTCAGTACCACATGACCTCTCAGGTAAAGCTGTGTGTAGCACTGGAGACCCTGAGCATCAAAAAGCCTAGGCATCATCACTTACATAGGTCTAAGTACTGAACCACTGGACCATTTGCCCAAGTCACTGGGAATGACTTCTGGTTTATTTATTTATTTATTTATTTATTTATTTATTATTATTATTTTTTTTTTTTTTGGTCTTTGGGTTACACCTGGTGACGCTCAGGAGTTACTCCTAGCTATGCATTCAGAAATTGCTCCTGGCTTAGGAGACCATATGGAACACTGGGGATCAAACCCAGGTCTTCCTGGGTCAGATACGTGCAAGGCAAATGCCCTACCTCTGTGCTCCAGCAAATGGAAGTGACTTCTGATCTCCTTGCTACCACTTGGGTCTCACTTACTCCCCTTTCCCCCTAAATAAAATCCAAGATAGTAACTTATGTATTAACTGAGAACCTTCTGTTCATGACATTTAATTAGCATTTTACAGACATCATTTTATTTGCCTTTTAGTAACTCTTAGCTGGTTATATATTATTTTATCTACTTTATATATTATAATGGTGAAGCTTAAACAGGTTCATAAATTCCCTTCAGAAAGGAAGATGCAGCCAGATTTTGATGAACTCCTCAAACACAGCAGGGGGTTGGTGCTTCTCCAGTATTCTCTCCTCACTTGGTCTCAAATTTTCCACATGTTCCTGGAGCCAATTTTGCAGTTATGTTCCTGACTTATTTCAGGACTTGGATATTATTTATTTAGATCCCAGAGATTCAAATGCATTCAGAATGGCAGGGTCTATCTCATAGTCAGCCCTTACTGGGAATATCCACTATGGCTTTTCTCTTCTGAAAAGCCTTTCTTTGTTTAGATGGAGAATATATAGAATTTTTTTGTATTGTCTTCAATTTTTATATATTTGCTTGACACCATTGTGTCCAACAAAAATGTCTTTACTTATCTCCTCTTTTAAAAAGTTATTTAAAAATATGGGTCTGGAGAGATACAATTGGTAGACACTTGCCTTGCACATGGTTGATTAGGGTTCAATCTCCATCAGTTCTTATGGTCCCCTAAGTCCTGCCAGAAGTGATTCCTGAGTGTAGGGCCAGGAGTAAGCTCTGAGCACAGCCATATGTGCCCCTACTTCCCAAAAAAGAAAAACAATGTAAAAAATGTAAATATTTGAATAGTTTTCAAATTGACTTATCTTTGTCAATCCTTGAAGACCTATTCCAATCTTTTGCAGATAGAGTGGTATCTAGCTCAGAAACATCCTAGTAGTTATTAATGGGGATAGTGAGCATCATAATGGAGAAACATGCAGCAGACATATATAGCATTTACAGAAAATGGAGAAATGTCATTGGTGTGTTTTTCAGTGTGATAAGAAATCCAGAAGGCCAGAGATTGAGACGTACTCTCACTGCAGTCCCTAGTGACTAATACTGTCGGGCCTGTGTTTCTGATCAGTACAAAACATTTGTCTTAGCTCAACCTAAGCTGAGAGAATATAACAGCATCTTTTCCCAGAGGCCAGTTTCATAACCTTAGATACTTTCCTGCCAGTCTGTTTTAGTTTTTCCTACCCTAGAGAGCCTTTCTATATTTGGGTGTTGGGAAGGTGGGAAGAGAAGAGATAAAGTTGCAAAAAGCTTTGACATTCTTCAGTTACACTGGTGCAGACAACCAAGACCTTAGGTGGGATTTGTAAATGGTCCTGAAGGAGTAGATGACTTGCCTCCCTGCTGTCATAGAATAAGATTTGAGCATTTCTCTAGAAAACATCCCACTCCACAATCCACTGCTCTATTTGTGAGGCAGGTTCTCAACAGAAAGAATGACAGCTTCCATCTCTTATAATGTCTTTTTATATTCCCACTATAGCATTTTTATTTATTTTTTTATTGTTTTATGCTTTTCTGAGTCATACCCAGAGACATTGCTCAGGGTTTACTCCTGGCTCTGCACTCAGAAATTGCTCCTAGCAAGCTCAAGAGACCATATAGGATGCTGGAATGGAATCGGAGTTCTTCCAGGGTTGGCCGCATGTGAGGCAAATGCTCTGCCACTGTGCCATGGCTCCAGCCCCAATATAACATTTTTCTATGGGACTTCAGGACATGGTTCTTGGTGGAAACATGAGTGAAGATCCTTTGATTGAAATTTGTTCATAGGGCTCAGGCTGATGCTTGTTCATTACAGCTAAGATGGCCTTGTTGATTGAACCCAATGAGAAAGGTTTTAATGTCAGTGAGGCCTCTCAGAAGTGATGACTCCTGCTGAACGAGTGTGATCTAGTTCTATACTAAGGGATTACTTTGGCAGGGCTTGGGACTATATGTCATTCTGGTGATCAAATCTAGATCAGCTGTGTACAAGTCAAGTATCCTATTGACTGTCCTATCTCTCCATCACCTGCATATCCTTTAAAGACATGAATTAATCACATGTTTTGGATATTTTGGTTTGGTTTTTGGTCCACACTTTGTGATACTGAAAGGTTACTTCCAGCTCAATGCTTAGTTCATGGCAGTGCTCAGTACACCTTCATGCAAAGCATGGATTCAGTCCATTGCACAATCTCCCTGGCCCCATTTTTAAAGGATTAGAAGAACTAGGAGAATCTTTTAAGACCCAACCTGAAGATCTTTCAAGTCCCAACTCTCATTTTACAGATAAGAAAATACATATTAAGGGAAACAGCTTTTCTCAAGTTCATACAGCTGTATAATAAATATAATAGCAGAGACAAAACTAGATATTAGAGCCATGACTCAGTGTTTACTCTCCTCTTTAGTAATAATTCTTTATAGTTGACATTTAATTACCTATTTTTCATTGCAGTGATCATTTTGGCAGCATCAGCTTTTGTAGTGAGTTTAAAGGCTATGCTAGAATCGTGACTAAAATGCTCACAAGAGGAGTTAGAGAGATAGTACAGCAGGCAGGATAATTGCCTTGCATGCACCTGACCCCAGTTCCATCCCCTCATCACAAAGCATCCCTTGAGCCTTGCCAGTAGTGATCTTTGAGCACAGAGCCACCCTAATAATCCTGGGCAAATTATTTGTTTCCAACTTATCCACTAAGGTGGAGATAACAGCATCTGCCTTGCTTCTGCATGATATCTTACTTAGAAAATACAAAAGGTTAAAGTAATTTTATCTCAGGAGTTTTAAAGAATAAGGAATAATTACATAAAGGCTAGCATTGTCATTGTTTAACAGAATAAAGGGTCTTTCTAGCTGTTGGTTTCAGCTGTGTTATTGTTTCGGAATTAGTTGTTTGGTTATTTTTTTAAGAAGATTCTAATTTTCAGTCTTGGGTCATTGACGCTATCAATGGTGTCTTGGGAAGATGTCAGTTGAGCTCAATTATGTAGTCCTGCTTTAATACTAGAGCTGGTGGAAATTAAATCATATGCAGTAACTGACATCATATGAGTCCATTATGCTTTTTATTTCCCCATAAATGTATGTTATTTATAGCTTTATATAGACACTTGCAATAAACTAGAGAATACTTGAGTCAACAGTTTATAAGACCAGCTCTATGGCATTTTTTCTTTTTTATAGAATTTAGATAATGTAGTATGTATTACAGAAAGATTATTTTTGTATGTTTGAAACTTTTTATTATAGAGATAAATAATAAAGTTAGTTGACCAGTGTTTTTAAGGGTCAAAACAGTTCTACTTGAGTAAACATAAAGAGGAGATACTATATACTAATACTGATGTGCTGATGCTTGTAATATCTAAGTAGAAATTAGATGTGCTGAATTTTGGTAATAGAGAAGAAATATTCTAAACAGAAACTTCTAGAGTACCTCTTTAGCATAAATAGCTACTGATTTGTACCTATTATTAACAGTAACTTAATAGCAATAATAACTTAGTATTAGTAGCTTCATAACACCCTGAGTTCTGAGCAAATATTACTAAGATATTATTTGCCTGCTAACTTGGCAATCAAGAAGGATTTTTTGTTTGTTTTTTGTGTTTTTTTTGTTTTTGTTTGTTTGTTTTTGGGTCACATCCGGCAGCACTCAGGAGTTACTCCTGGCTCTCTACTCAGAAATCACTCCTGGCAGGCTCAGGGGATCATATGGGATGCCGGATTCAAACCGCCGTCCTTCTGCATGCAAGGCGAATGCCTTACCTTCATGCTATCTCTCCGGCCCCTCAAGAGGGATCTTTATTTTGGAATAATGAACAAGTCATCTGGGAGTATAGATATATGTTTATTAAGCACCTTCCGTATGCCTTGCCATAGTTTTCTTTACAAGATGTGTGTATCTGAGTTTATATTTTGTGTTTATAACAACATTTGCATCTATGTTTATAACTAAATTAATTTTAATTAATAAGTCAGTGAAAGCATACTGTGCATTTTATGTTTTGATAAATTTTTCTCAATGCTAAACATAAGCCGTGAACATTGTCAGGTGTGGTTTCAAAGATAAAAGACAAAAAAGACATTCAAACATCCACCCACAGTCCTTTGTATGACTGCATAAACTATTTAAATATCATTGAATAACAACAACAACAACAACAAAATAATCAAGTTTAAACAAAGTTGACAAACAATAGATAGTGTGGAAGTATTTGCTACCCTGACTCCTTTAAAGGGATTTATCCCCCAAACCTCCTTCTGAGACAGAGCCAGCTATATATGCACCAAGAAGGCTCAATCTGGAACCAATGAAATAGTACAGGGGTAAGTGACTTTCACATAGCTGACCTGGGTTTTATTCCAGGCACCCCATTTGGTCCCTCAAGCCCGCTATGAGTTATTCCTGAGTGCAAAGCCAGGAGTGACCCTTGAGCATTGCCAGGGGTAACTTTTGAGCATTGCCAGCAAAGAGAAAAAAGAGAAGGGGGGAACTGCTCAACTCAAAACTGCCTCCAACAGTTGGTTCTAAAGGAACAAAAACAGGGCCAGAGCGGTGGCCCGGAGTGGTAAGGCATCCGCCTTGCCAGCGCTAACCTAGGACAAACCATGGTTCCATCCCCCGTTGTCCCATATGGTTCCCCAAGCCAGGAGCGATTTTTGAGCACATAACCAGGAGTAATCAGTCCCTAAGTGTCACCGGGTGTGGCTCAGGAAAAATAAAAACAAAATAATAAAATAAAGGACCAAAAACCTTCTTACTCTCAGTCACCTCTCTGCCTCACTCTCTTAGAATATTTACAAACCCCGTCGGAAATACAAGCGCCAGCAAGGAGCCGAAGAGCTGCTCGATGAAGAATCCCGAGTCCACGCCACGCTTTTAGAATATGGCAGGTAATGAAAGATATTGAGCCTCACGGATTTGTTATATAAAATCATTGAAAAGGGAAACAATTGGGATTCCTTTGGCTTTGACCTGATGGAGCTATTTGTGGCCTAAGCTTCCCAGCAGCAGCCACTTCTTTCCCTTGTGGGTAATGGTACCTTTAAAGTCCCTCCCAAGAAATTGTGTGTAACAGAGTCCTGACTCCAATTTTTACTCAGAAGCACATAAGAGGGGCTGGAGCAATAGTACAGAATGTAGGATGCTTGTTTTGCACCTGGCTAACATGGATACAATCCTAGCACCCCATGCGGTCCCTTGAGGCATCCAGAAATGATCCTTAAGTGTAGAACCAGAAGTAACCCTGAGCAGCAGTGTGTGGCCCCCAAACCAAAAATAAACAATAACAATAAAAACAAGCAAGAAAATGCTTTTCCTCATTGGCTGTTTTGGTTATTAACTGTCTTTTATGCCCTGCATTTTCTACTTAGGGTAACTGGTTCCTTGATGTGAGTAAGTTTCCTGGTTCTTCCTCCCTTTGTGCTGGGAGTGTTTGCTGTGTGCTCTTCTCCCTCTCAACTAATAACCTTGCTACTGCCATCTCCCCAGAGCAGTTTCTCATGGCATTTCCTCTCTAGGTACTAGAGAGAACCAGAAGGAAATTAGGCTTACTTAGCTCATTATTGGCCCTTTCTTCCTAAGAGTGAAAGCATAACCTGTTGTACTCAAAGGTCATTGTTAATTTTGGCCTTCAGCTGGTGTCATGACTGCCTGTAGCTGCTGCTGTGAATTGAATAATTCTTCTGAGTCAAGAACCACCTAACAGCTATAAAGCTTATAGGGCTCAGTATAAAATAAAAACTCTGAGACCCTTAAGTAAGAACTAGTAAATAATGATAAATTAGAGTTTCAAGACAGCAACAACATCCAAGTATGAGGATCTTCTGAGCATGAAGCTCTGAATAACTGGGCAGGTTGCATGTTCTGGACAAAGCAATGGGTTCTTTTGATTGGATCCCCAGCTGAAAGTGTGTGTGGGGGGATGCGGTGAGGCTACTGTACTGGAGAGGCTGCACTGTTCTGAGTGGATGAGCACTGAACAGCCCCTCCATGGCATCAACTATGGCCTGAAGAAGGCCACATCCCCTTAGGAGAATGTTGTAGGATTTGTCGTTTTGTAGTGTCTGTCTTTCTTTTTCCTTTATGTGCAAACTCACACATTTCTGAAGGTGAGAGGCAATCAGTGATTTAATAAGTATCTCCCTTTCTGAGACCAGGGTCTAAAACATTTCAGTATTTTTGTTTGGAAATTCTCAGTTGAGGGGCCAGAATAGAAGTACAGCTGGTAGGACACTTGCCTTGCACATAAATCACCCAGGTTTGATTTTTTTTTGCATTCTAGGTCCCTGAGCACTGCCACAATGATCCCTAAACACAAAAGCCAGGAGAAAGCCCTTAGTACAGCTGAGTGTGCCTTTTCCTTTTCCACTTCTCTGTGATGCCAAAAGAAAGAAATTCTGAGTTTGGAATTGGCTGTTTTTCCTGAGCCATATATATTAATCAGGATGGTGGGTGCATTTTTTTCCAAGAGGGTCCAGTCTGAGGAGGACTGGTCAGAGGGCACTTTCCCCCACAATAATCTGGACTGGGCAGTGCAGGCACCCTCTGCAATCAGGACACTGGCTGGTGGTCTTTGTGAATTGGGAGGAAGGGCCTGACCATTCCTACCCAAAATCAGGATGCCTCTATGACAACTGCTGGCCCCAGAAACAGGTCACTACTATAGTGATCCCTCTGGCACATTGAATCCTTTATTTCTTCCTCCCTCCTTATCTCACTGCTGCACACACAGAATTGTAGTGCTTGCCTGTGATTAGTGAGACATAATTGGCATTTAGCACCCAAGATGCAAGGAGAAGGGTTTGGTTAGGTGATTTGTGTGGTTGGGTTGGGTTGGGTTTCTACCTTCCATTCAGGGAAGATAAAATTAGTATTGACTAATCCATTTCTCAGAATCTGCCTGAAAGTCCTTCACTGGATTTCTGTGGTTTCTCATATTTTAAGCTCCCTCTGCTGGGCTCTTGTCCTATCGTTTTATATTCGATGAATAAGCATGTGTGACAATAGTGATTTTTCTCTCTGTGTGTGTGTGTGTGTGCGTGTGTGTCTGTGCATGTGTGTCTGTGTTTCTGTGTTTGTTTGTTTTGCATCTCCATTTATATGTACCATCTGCAAGGTCAGTTGGTACTTTTGGCTTCTATATTTCTACATTTTCTCCCACTTACATTTCAGTTTACTTATTTCACTTAATTTAGATAGATGATGTGAGGAAGTAACTTCAGTGCTCTCTAGGAGGAGGGCACAGATATACAAACAAATAGTTGGGCATGCTTGTCCTCTGGGAAGTGGGGAGGAAACATGTTCAAATGCAGGTATGGATGGGTCAGTAATGGGGGCTGGAGTAGGGACAGGTGCTTTGGAATCCAGCCTTATTGCTGAGGGGGAAACACCCAATGTACACAAAGCTCTCTGTAGGCAGTAATTAAGAGAGGGACATGTAAGGAGTATGGCTGTAGGTGAGTGCAAAGAAAAGTCCTGTTACCTCTATGTTGGGTAAGGCTTGCCATTCCTCAGTACAGATCAGACTTGTGGAAAGGTGGTTAAAGAATAGGGAGAAGAGTGAGGGAGGAGTATGACTGGAGGTATGAGAACAGGTAGGAGGAGGCAGCTTACTGATTCAGTAAGTGAGATATATGCCAGTTATACTTTTTCATCATTTTCTTATTTTCTGGTTGCATTTACATTTAAACTATTTAAAAATAACTGGGTTTGGCTTTATGTTCAAGATTGAATGGTTTTAGAGTTGCTATCTTTGCTTTAAAAAAATATAAAAGTGTTGATAGTAATTAGAACCTCAAAGAAGACCTAATTTAAACTAAAGCCCATTTATGGTTTACTTTGAATTTAAGATTACTTGAAGTGAGTGCCTATTATTGGCATTACACTTGAATTATGTTTGAACACTTAACAATGGACTAGATAGGAGATGCCATATATGCTCCCTAGGGACCATGCTTAGCTTGAGTAAACACTTTCTCATATGTTTATATAGACAGTTTTTAAGGCTTTTAGCTTAAACTGTGGGTGTGAAATGTAGTTCCCGATTCAAAGAGTAATGATGGCATTTAAAGAAGATGTTGCATTCTGCATTATTTGAGATTCTATTTACAGTGTTTATATGGTAAATAGATTGGCTTTTAATTAAAAGGCAGTGGAATATAATTATGTCCTAGGCATTTGAAACATTTTTCTCTACTCAGCTAGCAGGCAGCATTCCTCTAGGTTCTCTTTATGTCCAAATCCAGCCAAAATATATTGGGCCAAATATGTGTGATTTTGGAATAGTAATTGAACTTCTGTTTTTTTTTAATTTCTGGCTGCAGGAGATATGGATTTAGCCGCCAGAGCAAAACTGAGGCGGTAAGTAAAGTATTGATAATGGAGGGGGAAAGTAAGAGGTGTGTCTATCCCCTTCTTCTCTTCTTGGCACCGAACAGGCTGGGAAGAAGGAGCAGCATGCTGTGCAGTGCTCAGGGCTCTTTGCTCTAGCCTCGAGTAGCCCAGGACAGCATCATGTGTACAGTGCCACACAGCCTCATCACATGGCCAGAAGTGTAGGGTGATTGAAAAGTCTGCGGCCAGGGTACAATAACTAAAGGTGTGAAATTTAAGTTTATTCTGAGGGCCTGGAATATGCCTCATCTGATGAGAGACCCTAGTTATGTGTGAGCAAGTAGCTGACTGATATAGAGCACAGCCTTAAATTACAGGCCTACTCTGTTCAGCCACTGCAAGGATCAAAATGGTGGTGGTGGGTGGGGAGTTCTACTTCACAGAGGAGTCTTAATGATTCCTTAATGTTAATTTGTTCATCAAGTTTATAATAACTTATATCTATTATTGATCTATGGTTTAAAAGAGCAGGAAATTCTGATGTGTCAAACCTTTGTCATGTTCTTAGTCCTTTATTTAGGACCCTTCCTCTCTCATGTTTTTTTTTTTTCCCTTAGGTTTTCTGAAAAGTTCTCTGAGTTAGGTTCTTATTTCTGCTTTACAAATCAGAAAGCTGCGGCTCAAAGAGGCTTGATGATTTTTCTGAGATCACATAGCTCCATGGTGCTTAATAAGAAACTGAACTAGGGTGCATATGACATCAAAACCCATGTACTTAGCCTCTGCCTTTTGAATAATACAGAGCCAATGCAGGAGGGAAGTCTTCCTGCTTCTGAAGTCTTCTGGCTTGGGACCCTTATTATCAGCCCTTTAACTTTCCACTATAGGTCGTTTCCTATTATCTCAGCAGTCCCAGGAGTTAGGCAGGCATGAAAGCATCCATCTCCTGCTGAAGAGATACTGCCAGTGAATAAGGTGTTTGCCTGACATGTGATAGACCCAAGTTTTATACCTGGCACCACAAATGGTCCCCAAGCACTACTGGAGTGACTCCTGAGCAGAAAGCCAGGAATAAACCATCAGCACTGCCAGGAATATATGGCTCCAAATTTAAAAACAAACCAAAACAAGTATCCCCCTCAATCTCAATCTCAAAGCTCTGGTTCACTGCTGCCACAATTGTCAGGAAGAAAAGTGTAGATCTTTACACTTGTAAGCCAGAAACTTCTCTGCCAAATAACAGGACCTGAGATTAGAGTTTAGGAAATGTCTAAACCTGAGAGAGGTTTACCACTCTGGAAAGAGAAACTGACTTATAGGAAAGGGGTCTTAGTAAACCTTTGCTCTTTTAACTCCTTTGGCATTCTTGCAAGGGACAGTAAATCTCTAGATCAGGGGTGGCGAACAGGATTTTTACCCTCACTCAAAATGGCAAAATGCAATGTGTGTTTAATATATTATTGTTAAAATTGTATGCTTTTGTGTGAGTGTTTGTTTTGGCAGGTCACTGCGTGGTGTGGCTCTCTGACTCTCACAGTTGAAAATTTTGGCTCTTTGTGTCAAACTTGTTCACCACCCCTGCTCTAGATGGTACAGCTTTGGTGGCCCCAACATGTAGCACATGGTTTGGCAAGAAGTGGGGCAGGAACAGTACTTTACTGTGCACCAGCTAGTTGTACTGAGGATACAGGGAACAGATGAGGTGTTTTAAAAATGAAGTTTGCCAAGCCAGTGGCCTTTGGAGTAGAAGGGCAGAGATTTGTGTTCTGAGCAGCTCTGGCTGGCATATAGAGAAGTTGCTACTTTTTGAGCTGATCATTCACAGTGATAGGCCTAGAAGCATTCAGAAAAAATAAGAAACCATCCAAAATAAATGAATAAATGAACAAGTAAAGAAATTAATATAAAACCAGAGATATGACTCATTTACTAAAGCATATCTAGCCTGTGTTGAGGCCTTGAGTTCAATCTCTGGTACCATGTAGCCCTCAGGTAGAACCAGTTGTAGCCCTAGAGACTAGCTTATGGAACCGGACCCAGGGAGTTCCATTTACCTTTACCGTTTTTTTTTTTTTTTTTTTTTTTTTTTTTTTTTTTTTTTTTTTTTTTATTTTTGGGCCACACCCGTTTGATGCTCAGGGGTTACTCCTGGCTATGCGCTCAGAAATCGCTCCTGGCTTGGGGGGACCATATGGGACACCGGGGGATCGAACCGCAGTCCGTCGCTTGCAAGGCAGACACCTTAACTCTAGCGCCACCTTCCCGGCCACCTTTACCGTTTTTTAATTAAAAGGTTTTAACTAGGGGCTAGAGCGGTGGTGCAAACAGGTAGGGCATTTTCTGCCTTGCAGGCGCTAGCCTAGGACAGACGGCGGTTCAATACCCCAGCATCCCATATGGTCCCCCAAGCCAGGAGCGATTTCTGAACACATAGCCAGGAGTAACCCCTGAGCATCACCAGGTATGGCCCAAAACAAACAAACAAACAAACAAACAAAAAAGGTTTTAACTAAAAAAATTGTATATTTTTTTATGTGATGCTAACTTGTCATTGGACTTGGACTAGGAATATAGTTAACTCCAAGCACTATACTCGGGCCACATCATTCTCCAAGCACTGTTGTCAAAAACTCTCCAAGCAAGAGCTAAAAGGTGTGTCTCCAAACACCACACACATACACACACACACACACACACACACACACACACACACACACACACACACACACACACACACCTATTAAAATGGTCACTCTTCTTAAAAGTTTAGTCCAGCATTTTGAGATTTTTATAAAAGTAACCTTTTTTTTTTATCTCCACCCCAATATTATTTGTTTGTTTATGGGTGCATAACTGATGGTACTCTGGGCTCACTCCTGGCTTGGTGCTCAGGGACCATCCCTGATTGTGCTTAAGGAATAATATGTGGTGCCAGGATTCAAACCAGGGTTGACTGTATGTATGCAAGGCAACAATATGCTGTAACAACATATTTATCTCTCTCTCAACCCCCATTTTTTTTTAATGGGACTTCATTCTTGGGGATCGCCAGCTTTTCCTCCCTGTTCAGATTACCCATTCTACTATCTTCCCCGAAAGACTTCCTTTTTTTTCTCAAAACTCAGTAGCCATGTTGTTGCCAAAAGAGGTTTTTTTTCTTTCAGTATATTTTATTTTGTTTTTTTTTTAAATTAATATCTTTATTTAAACACCTTGATAACAAACTTGATTGTGGTTGGGTTTCAGTCATGTAAAGAACATCCCCCTTCATCAGTGCAACATTGGTGATGAGAAAGACTTCTTGATACCCAGCCTCCCTCTGCTTTCTGGTAATGGCTGTCATTAACAGATGCCCACCAAGATGGGGAGCATTTCCTCTAAAGCTCTCACACCCTTATTCCTCTCCTTCATTGAGTGAGTTCGGGCATTAAAGTGAACTGAAGTGCCTTAGTGTACACCTTCTCCAACACAGGGCCAACTTTGTGGCCAAGGGAAAAATGTAAAGGATTAAGAATGATTGAGCATGTAGTAAGTATCTAGTAAGGATCTTTAGTATTAGCATTATTAGCTCATTGGTAAGAAATTGGTGCATATTCTACAGTCATTTTCTCCAAAGCAAAATATTTTCTGAATTTGAGTAAGTCATATGGCATCTGGTAATTTGAATTCAGATAGTAGGAATGTGCTGTATCAGATACTTCTAATTCTGTTTTTATTTATGATGCAGTACACACACATACAATTTTCACAAAACACTATTTAACCTTTTCCAAATGTGTGAAGAAAACAAATTGATCCTTGTTTGTGATGTTTATTTAATTTATTTATAAGCTCATCTCAACTGGTACTTTGAAAAGACATGCCTTTAACCAGTTACCTGCCCTTGAGGATGTTTAAATAGGGAGAAGACCCTATAAGTTGTGAGTTAAGTCTCACAAATGTGTCAGAACTGATACAGATTACAATAAGCTATTTAGACTGGCACTTTGCAGGACCAGAAATTCAGTCCACTTGGTCTCTGGGTCAGACCTACTAATCTATGTTCTTTTCTACACAGGCTCATACTTCTCAGCAGTAGTGTTCTTGTCCTTCTGAGTCTTCCACTCCTATATTCAGCTGTATTTGGCATCTTTTCTTCCAGGCTGAGGACAAGAAAACATCACTTGCCACAGTTACAGAAAAAGCTGATGCCCAGGATGAAGATGAGCTTCAAGCTGCTGAAGAAGTATGTGCCATGGCAGTTCCTTATGCTGTTCTCTCTCATTCATTTGAAGAACAATTTCACCTCTATCTCAGCTTTTCAAAATAGCCCACACCTTCCACTGACAATTGCTGTTAAATGACCTCTCATACCTTTCCCAGTTTCCTTTTGTCATCTCCCATGAGATTCACTGTCAAAGGAGGTTCAGTAAGGCAATTCAAGATTCCACAAAGACTCATTCGGATATATTCCCATATCTGCTCACCATTCCTTCTCCTTGTTCCTTTTCTAGCAACGTATTCAATCATTGATGACCAAGATGACCGCCATGGCAAGTGAGGAGGTGAGATGGAAGTGATAGAAAGGATGGGGTAATATAAAGAAAGGGACCTGGAATCACTCTTTTCTGCTCTGGAAGCTCCTCCCATAGGAACTACAGGCTGCAGAGCACTTGGTGCTTCATTCTCTTGGGCTTTTTTTATTTTGATGGGATATTTTCATGTTCTGCCATCCATGAGACTCCCTGGTAGGGAAAATTGGCAGGGCAACATTGGAGTAGGATGTTCACTCTGGGTCAGCCTTTCAGAACTTTGAGAAACATTCATGTCCCAGCTTCTCCAGATTCACCAATTACACCCATCCTAGAAGTCCTGGTCTTCTGTCTTCCTAGGTTAAAATTAAAATGTCAAACATAGTTTTACTTCCCACAGCTCAAGACTGGTCCAAAAGGTTCAACCTAGTTAGATAGTGGCTTTTTAAAACAGAGAGACTGAAGAGAGATTTTAGGATTTGTAGGTTCTTTTTCTCCTGTTTGTACATTTCTCTTTGAATTCTAATATAGACTACCATGTTTCCCATCAGTACAGTGGCCATAAGGAAGAGAAACATTGTGATGGATATAAAAGTTGGAAAAGGATATTCCAGGGGCTGGAGATACAGAACTGTTGTGGATAGAGCATTTGTCTTGCACATGGCTGATCCAGATTTGATTTCCACATGCCATATGGTTCCGCAAGCCCCCCAGGAGTGATTCCTGAATGCAGAGCCAGGAGTACCTGTCCATTGTTGGGTATGGCCCAAAAACCAAAAAAAAAAAAAAAAAAGGATTTCCAGCAGTATTCACTATATGAGCAGAGCCCCATACAGTTAACAGAGTTCAGAAGTAATTTAAATTTTGGCCAAGACTATTTCCTTCTTTTCTTGTCACTAAATATCTGAGTCAGAGCCCAGTTAAGCCCCCAATTGGATGGAGATAGTGGTTTGTTTGGCTGTAATGCCCAATGTTTAGGGCTGAGTGCTTCTCTTTTCTGTGATTGCAGGGTCGACTCACAGCCAGCTCCGTGGGCCAGATCGTGGAACTCTGTACCCCTGAGATCAAGCAGATTGTGTCTGAGTATGCAGAGAAGGTATGTGGAGGGTCCAGCTGGAGTCTGTGCTGCAGGCATTGCCTCTAGATTTGTTTCCTCTCCCTCCCTTCACAGTAATGGAGTCAGATTGTCATGCATTTGCCATGTTGGTCAGACACATCTGCCAAGCTTTGCCCTGCTCTGCTTTCAACATTTGCCCATTAGCTACATTACTTTTTTTTTTCTGTAGTGTCTATTTTTCTATAAATATAAAGAGAAGATCTGTCTCTCAGAGCAGTTATTGAATATGATGAATTAATGCCTGAGGTGCAGCACAGGCATTTTTCCTTTTCTACTGGACTTCCTATAAGTATGTGCCCTATTCAGTGATTGGGCTGAGGAATGGAGCTTTACCACCTAGGAGATGAACCCCATACCTCAACCAAGCCCAAGGCAAATTTTTTTGTTCTACTTTATTAAAAGAGTATAGAGTGAGCAAAAACCCAAAAGTCATATTTCAGTGTTATTTTTTTTTTCCATCCTCAGAATAGGTAGCAGGACCTTGAATATTTCAGGGAGACAGTGATTAATCATTTTGCACATAACTGATTCTCGTCTGGCTGAGACAGAGTATCAGTGAAGCCAGATTTACAGAGCCTTCTTTCACTCTCTCCCCAGCCACACTGTTGTCCCCTTGAAATGTTGACATCTGTTGCAACAGCCAGCTTTGCTTATCCTATCTCTGAAGCTTTAATGACGTTAACACTGCTTCAGCCTTTTATGCCATGGTTTTCTGTTTGATTTTTCTCTTTTGTTTACTCTTTTTTTTTTGGGGGGGGGCGGTTGTTCTGAAGTTCAGGAATTACTCCTGGTCTTCGATCATTCTAGGCAGGGCTAAAAGAAGTATGTGTGGTGCCAGGGATCAAACCCAGGTTGGCTTTGCACAGGTAAGCATCCCACCCGGTGTAGCATCTTTCCAGCCCTGCTTCTGAGATTCTTGAATGCACGATTTTGAGAAGAAATGTCATCCATAATTGGGGGTTATAATCTTGTGTAAACATAGCTGGTACTTATCTTCTGCCAAATGTCAGCAGCTGCTAGGAGCTGTTGCATTGCTTGTAAGGAAGGGCAAGCATCTGTGTATGAGCATCCTGTGGTTGCTCACAACTTTTTCTTCCCAGGTATTTGGGCCTGAGAGCCCAAAGATTCCCTCTTTCCTACCGTTAACTATGTTTTTGAAGTTTCTTTCTAAGTAAGTCTCTAATCCTTTTCTCACCCTTGTATTTAAGCACTCAAGTGTACTCCAGTGGCTGCATTAAGGCTTTTATTACCCTAAACTGCTATCCACTCACATTTCATTCTGCTAGAAAAGGGTAAAATTAGAAATAGTTTTAGCAGTTTCTTTTCAAGAAGGTATTCTCATGAAGTATGGGAAGCCTAGAGTTTTTTGTTTGTATTGTTGGCATTGAGCAGACAACATATTAAAATGATTATTTAAATTTTTTATTATTTATTTTACCTCCTCACTTATAAATGGTAACTCTTCGGATCCCTGAGAAGATTGAATACAATTCCATGATTTTGTTTATGTTGTTTGTTTCCTATTATGTGACTCATCAATTATAATCTTTACCTGTTTACTTTTTGAGTACGTTTTTCTTGAAAATCAAGATAAGCTATTTTATAAATTTGTCTTTCATCACTGTAATGAAAATATCTTCTCCCTTTTTTTGTATGATTTTTCTTTATATTCCAGGATTTTGTGACATAATTGTCAGGTATTTTTTATTATTATCATTATTTTCAAAAGACAGAGTGGGTCATTGAAATAACTTGCATTTGACTTACCATTTTAGTAGTTAAGCCTAACATTTATATCTTTAACTTCTGTAGAGTTTTTTCTATTTTTACTGTTATCTTTCTACCATTTGTCAAATAATTTCATTACTCATTTGAAGAAATTGTGTTTTCTGTTTAAGTTCAGTTTTACATACATTCCATTATGGAGTCATGTGTGATTTTATTTTGTTATTGATAATTGCTTTATTTATTAGTTTCTTATTATTTTATCAGGATTGCCTAGCTAAAGACCACTAAGAATACACCTGTAGTTGAATTAACTGTGTTTATTGCTGCTTGTAGTGGGGGAAATCACACAACAGTGGGAAAGCAGAGGGCATCTCCATAAGGAGGCATTAAATAAAGAGAAGGGGCGGGAGTAATAATATGGCTGGTAGGGTGCTTGCCACATGGCTGATCAGGGTTTTGCCCACGACACCACATATGATGTCCTGAGCACTGACAGGAGTAAGTCCTCAGTGTAGAGCCAGGAGTAACCCCTGAGCATAACCAGATGTGCCCCTCTTCGAAACCAGCCACATAAATAAATAAAAGCATAGATTTAGGATTGTCTTAGGTAATTTAGGGGAAGGTTTAAGAAAGTGGGGCTTTGTTCTTTGCTGAATGCTTTAAGGAAGTACTGTTCAATGAAGAGATATCTGAATGAATCTCTGAATGACAAGGAGGGTGGTAAAGCTGCGCACATAGATATTATAAAGGCACGTTAAGTTATTGGAATAATGAACAGTACACAGGTTTTTCTTCATATTTGTGCTTGATCATAGTGAGTGCATAGTTTTATATCTCTGTCCTTAATGATCTTGGAAATTGGCTAGCACCAGAACCTAGAACAGGTGAACTCCTAGCAGCATCAACACGTTACTAATAGAAAGAATTGAGTACTTAGGTGTCAGAGACAGCTTTTCTTTTATTGCTACTTATCAGCATTGACAGAGGTAGTGACTGAAAACCACACACATTCATTATCTCATGTTTCCTGTGGGTCACTGGTTGGGGTTCAATGTATCAGGGATCTTAGTTTAACTAACACAATTTACAGTGAGGGCTTCCACCCAGGCTGCAATCTCACCTGAGACTCAATGCAGTGGGGAAGGGCCTGTGTCTTAGCTCCCATTGTTGCCGGCAACTTTCAGTTCTTTACCCTGTGTTGGCTGACGTTTGCAGTTCTTAGATGTCAAACTGGAGACTCCACCCAATCTTTATCACAGGGACCACCCAGCATTATAGCTTGCTTCTTTCAAACCTTCTCATGAAGCTGACACCTTCTCATAAGACAGAGGTTACAGTTTGTATAATGTAGTTGCAGAGCCACTACACATACATCTCATCATTTTCACTGTGCTCTGCTGCTTAGGAACAGCATACTGGTCTTGCCCACATTTCAGAGGTGAGATTAAAGACCATAAGACCTGAGAGTGAGGGGCCAAATTCATGGGGCTATCTTAGAGGGAGTCCACGATGTATGTTTCCCTTTTTTATCTTATTACTATAAATTCAAATAAGAACATATATAGGCCACTCATCCAAAATCCATGACCTGAGATATTAATAATGATACCCATGAAAGAAGATATGGGACTGAGAAATACTCAGAAGGGACACCAATGGTGCTTTGTGGAAGAAAATAAAAAACACTTAATGGATTAGGCTGAGACCAGAGCACATCATTGCTTAGTTGAAAAATGGAAAAAGGACAATTTTAGAGGATGAAAATGTGAAAATGATTTTGTGACCGATGAATAAATTAGATACCCTGCAAGTGTTCGGAAAATCAAAAGGCATTTGGATATAAAAATGAAGCAAAAAACATATGTAGACTCTTCTTTCAACTTCACAAGTCCTTTTAACAGTGTAACTTGATAAATAATATATGTGTTTCAAAGCAAGTCTCTAAGATATGTAACTCAATTTAATGTGGTTCCTGTAAAGCAGCAGGGAAGAGGAATGTGGAGAAGCTTCCAGATATATAATTCATAAGTGTTGGTTAACTTTGGGCCAAGGAGAACTATCTCCCATCTCTCTTTGTTTCCAAAATTTAGCACTTGTCCCCAAATATACTGGGTAAACCATAGTGCATTTAAGTGTGATCTCTAGTTTGTCTTTGTATCTTAGCTTTCATTTTTACAAAGGAAGTATCTATTACTTTGTAGAAAATACAAAAAGGCTGAATCTAAAAATGACTTCAAATCTGTTATTCTTCTCTTAGGAGCTCAAAGGAAGGGATAGAGGTTGGTCCAAAGAAAGTCCAGGGGTCTTTAAATGAACATAAAAGAACTCTAGTAATTCCACTAAACAAATATACACTGTTTTTAGTACTTTAGTATTTGTGTGCCAACTAAATTATTGCTGGTCAGCATGTGCTGCATTTGAGGACATTTTGTAGACCTGGAGTTATAGTTGTGTGAGGGAAAATCAGGAGCATCTATCAAGTGCTGTACTTGTCCCTGATGCTTTTTATACCATTATTTTATTAACTCCCCAAATAGTTTATAGTCCTTATATTCAGAGTACTCTGCCTTCCTTCACCATTCTCCATATTCAGATGCACTTGAATCTTAGTTGAAAAACATATGGGGATAGAAAAATAGTACAGTAGGTAGTGTGCTTGCCTTGTACATGGTCAACCAGGGTTTGACTGTAGGCATGTCCTATGGCCCCCCTTGAGCACCACAAAGGGGTAATTCCTGAGTGCAGAGCTGGGAGTATACTCTGAGCATTGATGGGTATGGCCTAAAACATAAAGAGAGAGAAACAAGTGATATATCCATTTTGCAGATGAAAATGTTAAAAATGAGAGGGCTTAAGTAACTAGTCTAATACCATCTAGCTAATAAGTTCCAGGACTGATTGGAAAACTTGTCTTCTTGATAAGGCATAGCATCTTTGGGATGCAACAGGAGTCACCCCTTTATCGTCCTTATAGTCTGCCTTTCAGTAATAGGGCCTTTTTACACTCCTCCCATGGACTAAGTAGAAATAAGAGGTCAGGTGATATTGAGAAATATTTATAGAAATAAGCAAAAAATAAAAATAGTGTAATCCAGCCACTCTCAGTCAGTCACACCGAAACTGCTGAAAGCTGTTACTGTTTTTATGAGGTATGTGCAAGTGATATACACATACAGTAATATTTTCTTATTACTGGAAAGAACTGCATTAACATATTCTCATTGTGGGCTGAAGAAAGCACATGCCTTGCACAGGGCTGAACCATGTCTCCAGACCCCATTTATTCCTCTGTGCTCCTTATGGAGTGATCTCTGAGCACAGAGCCAGGAGTAAGCCCTAAGCACCACTGGATGTAACCCAAAAACAAATAAACAAAAATGTTTTCATCAACTGTAGAACATAGCTATTCTAATTTAAGTGTCACCCCTGGGAAAGCACCTCTACCCTCTACTGCAGTAGAAATTTTAGAGAGAATGGTATGCATAGTCCAGTGTGAGATATGTATCTGAATGCACCAGAATAGCATAAAGCTGCCCAGCTTGTATATCACTGCTCTGGTAAAGAACACAGCACTTTCAGTCCAGTACTAGGGGGCCATCATAGTCTTAATCCCCCGAGGGATCTACTCGCCATCCATAGTGATGATCTGTTAGAAGGTCATGTCCACTTACCTTTTTTTGTCTCAAGTCCCTGTTTTAGGCTCCAGAAGTGGGTCTCTACATTCTGTAATGCAACCTCAGGAAAAAAAAAAACACAAAAACAGGTTTGGAACAGGCATCACTGCAGGAAATAAACCAGGCCAAGCTTGAGAGGTTGAAACACTTGTGGTCAGGGAGCTTTCCATCTTTTAAAGTGAAAGAGAGTTGCCAGCCAAAGCTGCAGTTTTAAATTGAGCACCAAGACCATTACCCAGGGTGGGGAGGGGGCAGCAAAGACAACAGAACTATCTAGAACTAGTCTATCTAGAACTCATCCCACCTAGGTGTCTTTGACATGTAAATAGGCAGGAGAGGCTGGAAGCCAGCTTTGTTTAAGTGAACAGTTGTAAACTAACAGAACACTATAGTGGATACATTTGAGGTTATCATGGGAAGGATCATTTGGGGAAAAATTGTTTTTCTTAATAGATTTTGTAGATTTTGGAAACTTTCTTACTAGCAGTTAAATTCTGGCTCTGTTGCTTCTGACCTTTTGATTTTTGAGGACCATTTTGTAGCAATTAATTTGAAGCCTATGATCTATCCTGAAATGATCTTTTGAGAGTACCTGGGGATCTGATAGGTAATAAAACTGGGTATACCTACAAAGAGACAGTAATGATGGTATGGTCAAGGATGCTCAGACAAAAACACAAAGGAGAGAAAGTCTCTAGGGAATTCAGACAGCCACATTTGATTTAGCATAGGCTTTATCCCTATATAGTGACATTTTTTATTCCACTTAAAAGATTCTAGGAGTAGAGAAAACTGCCTTAAAGTTTAGTTACTTACTCACCTGGGTACAATTGCTTTATAGGATTTTTTGGTTGCAAATAATTGAAACTGCCCAAATGGCGCTATAACTGATGAGAGAGAGAGAGAGAGAGAGAGAGAGAGAGAGAGAGAGAGAGAGAGAAGAAGAGGAGGGGAGGGGAGGGGAGAGAAGAGGGGAGGAGGAGAGGAGAGAAGAGGAGAGTAGGAGAGGGGAGGGGAGAGGAGAGGGAGAAAGTGTCAGTGTCCATGAATACATGGGTTCTGGGTACTCATATTTTTAAAATCTCTTTGTCCCTGATTTAAATGTGTCCTCCTGTTATTATTGACTTGGAGACCTGCCATATACCTTTCCAATTTCACAGAAACATCCCCATATCTGGAATCTAAGAAATAAATTTCCCTGTGTTTGACATTATCCACGTATTCATGTCATATATTCCTTTTTTTCAGATATTCCGTCCATTTTGGCCTGGCAATGGCAGGCCTTTTGATTGTTAGCCTTTGAAACAAGAAATCATAAAAAAGAGTGATACCCTGGATGAAGGGATTACTATTTCTAGGTCAAGAAACTGGGCATATTTGAAAGCTAGCATATTCATAAAGCCTTTGCTTAGGTGGCCCTCAAGTAATTCATCTTACTAACTGGGTGTAACTGATCCAAAAGAACTTGTTAATAGGCCACCTTTCTTCTTGAGATAACTGCCTTCATATTGTATTTATGTTTCTTGGTTTTGTATTTCCAGTTACTGTTATAAAGGTGTCTTTATTCATGAAGGAAAGTAGTAAAATTTTGGAGATAATTTGTGCCTACTTTTTGAGCTCTTTTCTGCCAGATAACAGAATTTGCAATTAACGTTTCTCTGGACATCCCTCTCCCCACACCCTTCTTTCTCACTCGCTCTTGTTTTCTGTCTCTCTCCCCATCTCCCCCTCTTCCTTTCTCCTGTACCTCCATATACTGCAACCCTGAAGAGCTCACTGTTAGGAATCAGTCCGTCTAGTAAAAGATAAATTACACAGCCATATAATTGGTGTGATTTCAAGTGGATACTGTCTGCCACTTTGGTTTATCTGCCCCCAAAAAAGGCAATTGGTAGAGCTGATGTCGAACTTTTTTTCCTGCTTAGGCAGAATGGGTGATATTTAAATTTTATTCTCAACTGAGGCAAAAGGGAAAAGAAGAGCTTAAGAGGGCTGTATACTGAGTGAAAAAGATCTCATACTTTAGGGATTTGTTTGAGTCAGAATGTCATGGAATTTATCAACCAAATGATCCTCACTACTTCATTAGGTAATCAGACCTGCATGGAGCCAGTGTGGTTTCTGTAGCTTAAGTATGAATGCTTTACAACACTTCCCTCCCCATTTTCTAGCAGCTCTGGAGTTGGCATGTATAATTGAATAGAGCAGTGATACAATGAATGAATTAGCCTCTGGGAACTTGGTACCTGTGGCCACAGGTAGAAAACCTCAGACTGCCATCAGGAAGATCAGGGCACTTGGTAAAGTTTTATATTCCATTTTGGAGCCATACCCAACAATGCTCAGAGGTTACTCATATCCAACAATACTCAGAAGTTACTCATATCCAACAATACTCAGAGATTACTCACACCCAACAATGCTCAGAGGTAACTCCTAGCTCTAAACTCAGAGCCACTGAATTATTCATGGCAGAACCTTTCAGGGTGCCAGGTATCAAACCCAGGTTGGCTATTTGCAAAACAAGTATTTTAAGTGCTGTCACATTCTAACTTGTAACTTCATCACAAGGGACCTTTCATCTCTTGAATGCCAGTCAGAGGCTGATGATGGTGGAAGATTGTAGACCCTCTCCTAATCACCATTAACCAGGACTTTCCTTTTGAGGTGGAGCTCTTTTATAGATCTGAGGAGTCAGGATTTCACTAGTTTCTAGTCCTATCTCCCAGGACTAGAATGCTTGCTGTAAATAAGGACTAGTGTTTCCTAATAACTTAACAAGATTTGGTTTTCATAACTATTTGTTGAAGTAAGGGGTAGGAAAGAAAAGACAAGATCTTTCAAAGCTCTCTTCATCTCTAGAACAGGTTAAACCTGGGGGAAAAATGGGGTAGATCACATCTTATGAATGACTTGGTTTTTCCTAATGACAAGACCGAAGGCTCAGAGGTAAGATCTGTCTTTTTCCATATCCCCAGTGCCTTCCAATGTGCCCTACTCAATATTAAGTTTGAATAAAGAATTTGTTAAAATAAAGAAAGAAAGAAAGAAAAGAAAGAGAAAGAAAAGAAGAAAGAAAGAAAGAAAAAGAAAAAGAAGAAAAAGAAAGAAAGAAAGAAAAAGATAAAAAAGAGAGAGAGAGAGAGAGAGAGAGAGAGAAAGAAAAAGAAAGAAGAAAAAAGAAAGAAAGAAAAGAAAGAAAAGAAAGAAAGAAAGAAAAAAGAAAGAAAGAAAGAAAGAAAGAGAGAGAGAGAGAGAGAAAGAAAGAAAGAAAGAAAGAAAAGAAAGAAAGAAAGAAAGAAAGAAAGAAAGAAAGAAAGAAAGAAAGAAAGAAAGAAAGGAAGGAAGGACAAAGACTTAATACTGTAATTAGATGTAGGTATTAAGAACTCTTACGAGACTGGAAAGGATATTGTCAAATATGTTTGTCCCAAGATTTTCTGAATTCAGAGTGGTGAGATGAATGAAATATATAACAGCAGACCAAAAGAATAATGAACTGTTACCCTGGGGCCGTGAAGGAAGGAAGTGAATGACAGTTATCAGATATTTCATTCATATGTGCGATATGAATTACTAAAGTAGTGGTTCTTTTTCAGTGGTAAGGTTTATCAAGATGCCAGAAACTAAATTTCTGTCATTTAGAATAAGAAACTTCTGCTATTTTCATGAAATATGGTTCCTATAGTTTTTATTTTCTCTTTTTCTTTCTCCAGTGTCAAAGATAGAGTTCAGGTCTCCTACATGTAAGACATGCATTTGACTTTAGACCCACATAAACAGCCCTTTATTGTTGACAGATTAGTGACTATAATATTCTGTTGGGGGTTGGAGTGATAAAGGAAATATTCCTGTATTGGAAAGAATGATATGTAGATAACCTTTTGGGTCTCTTTCATTATAAAAGTATATAGCTTTGGCTAAAATATAATCATAGTTTGTGTCTCAATTTTTTGAACCAGATTAGTGTTATTAAATTACATTCAAATGTGGTTCCCCTGAGAAAAGGAATTACAAATATGTGTCATTTACAGAAAACATTAAATCTGCAGTAGAAGTCATTCTAATCCACATTGTGGTTTTGGAAGCACGTTCTTAATCTGATATTGTTGAACAAAATCAGATGGGCACTCTGGTCCTCGCTCCAATGTAAACACCAATGTCTTATTTTTAGATGATTGTCATTATTAGACAGATGTACATTTTTAGCAAAAATCAATTTAAATATCCTGAGAATTTAATTTTTTTGTCACAAATTTAATATAAAGTGCTTTCTCTTTTCCATTGGCCTTTTATCACATTATATCCTTACAAGATCTAACTTGATCATTGTGACCATTAATGAATAGAATGTCAGTTGAGTCATACTGTTTTCAAGACTCCTTTCTGCCATCATCATCCTTTTGTTCATCATCAGTTTTGTTAGCTCTGATTGTAAGTAAAGTTGTAGATTGCTAAATTTTAAAAGTGTGTTTGAAAAATAGAACAGTTAGCTTTCTATTGACTAGGTTAAGAAAAACTCTCTTAGGTGCCAGAGAGATATAACTCAGCTGGCAGGATCACATGCTTTGCAGGCAGGAGGGAAAGGGTTAGACCCATTACTGCATGGAGTGGCCCACTCTTCCATTCATCAAGCCAGGAGTAGCACCCAACACCATGTATGTCCCCCTCAATACTCTTTTCAGCTCTAGAATAATCTTATCTACACAAAATTAGCTTTTTCATTTTTAAAAAATGCAATTTGCATGACATTTTTAGACTAAGACAAATAGAGAAAATCAAAAATATGTATACTGGGTCCTGTTCACAGACACATCATTCAAGTTAATTGAACTGGGAAATTGTCAATTAATGGAAATGACACTATCTTGATATTAGTATACATTAATTCATTCAGATACAAATTGAAGGGGCTTTGTAAAGTAATGAGAATTAAAACTTAGCAATAAGAGAAAGATTTTTTTGTTTGGTTGTTTGACCAGACCTGGCAGTCCTCTGAGCTTATTTCTGGCTCTGAGCACAGGAATCACTCCTGGCGGGGCACAGAGGATGCCATATGGGGTGCTGGGGATCAAACCCAAGTCAACCGCAATCAAGACAAGCATCAAGTCTGCTGTACTATCTCTCCAAATTTTCGACAGAAATACTTTATTTTTACACTTAATTATAAAGTTATTCGGAGTATAGTTGTTTACAGGTAGTCTTTCAATAGAATTCCTGTTACCAGTGTGACCTTCCTTCCACCAGTGTTTCCCATCCACTCTCTAAGTCTGTCCCCTCAGCAGGCACACATTTATTTTATATATTGCTTGTTATAGCAAATTGACAAATAGAATTATAAAATGAATCATTAAGTCAATATGTGATTATTGTTCTATCTCACAATGCTATTTCTAAAGTCATTGGGGATTTACTGAACTGGTTGCTGCTGGTTGAGCTTTTTGTGTTATTATTTTTACTCATTGAGCTTGGTGAAACTTTCTTATCAAAGTTGGCTGTACTGCTATTGGACTGCTAATACAAGTGCACTAAGAAGGAGGTATTACATATGGTTGGCTACATGTGCAGGAACTGTGGAGCTGAGCTTACATGTTGGAGGAATTGATGTGTGGATGCACGTCCCGAGGTGCATCTACCTGCCCAATTCCTAGAAGCCCTCATATGTTTCACCTGGAAATCCATCTACCTGGGATAATTCAGAAGCTTGGCTTCTTTTTCTTTTTTTCATTTTTGGCGGGGGAGGAGGAAGACACACCCAGTGGCGCTCAGAGGTCATGGGTTACTCCTGATTCTACTCAGAAATTATTCATGACAGGCACAGTATGGGGGGAACATATGGGATTCTGGTAATTGAACCCAGATTAGCTGCATGAAGGCAAGCACCCTACCTGCTGTGCTATTGCTCCAAACCCTGACTTCTTTTTTTAAGAAAGAATTTTTAAAGTCCCTCTTTGTGTGGAACATGTAATAGCAATAGGGGATGCAACAACAAACATGTACATGAACTTGAAGATTCTTTATACTGCAGGCATTTTCTCTTTTTATCTTTGAATGAACTGTCCAGTTTAAATATGCTATCTGAAAAAACTTTTCCTGTCAGTGTTATCTAACGGATGGGTGGGCCTATTCATTGCTTAGGGCTCTAAACAATACTAAAAGGACTGTCCTAACCAATAAGTAGATTCCCAAAAGTTCCTCTTAACAGTTTTAGGAACTTTTAAGAACTCTTAAAATTTATTAAGGTACCAGTAGTTCTAATTTTTTAATAATAATATCATATACTAGCATCAATGTCACATGGAATTATCATTGTATAATAACAAGAAAATGAGAAGTTTAAAAATGAAATCCTAGTTTTAATATGAGTGATATTTTTGCCCCAGAGACATCTAAAAAGGGTCTTGATGACTACATAGTTAAAGTTTTATTTGAGAGAGAGAAAAATGAATGAAGAGAAAAGACCTTTAGTAGGTAAGTAGATTGGTGGGTAGTTAAGCAGATAGGCAGGCAGGTAGTAACTATACATATTTATATATATATTTATAAATATTTTTATTTATATATATATAAAATGAGAAGAATGTGGAGCCAGAGAGGTGGCGCTAGAGGTAAGGTGTCTGCCTTGCAAGTGCTAGCCAAGGAAGGATCACAATTTGATCCCCCGGCAGCGTCTCATATGGTCCCCCAAGCCAGGGGCGATTTCTAAGCGCTTAATCAGGAGTAACCCTGAGCATCAAATGGGTGTGGCCCCCTAAAATGAGAAGAATGTGAAACAACCTGAAAATCTTTCCAAATATCAAGATAGTTAGGAGCCAAAGAAATAGTATAGCTGGTAGGGGCCGGAGAGATATCATGGAGTTAAGGCATTTGCCTTTCATGCAGAAGGTCATTGGTTCAAATCCCGGTGTCCCATATGGTTCCCCGTGCCTGTCAGGAGCAATTTCTGAGCATGGAGCCAGGAATAACCTCTGAGCACTGCCGGGTGTGACCCAAAAACCACAAAAAAAAAAAAAAAAATAGAAATAGTATAGCTGGTAGAGCATTTGCCTTACACATGGTCCTCCAGGGTTCAATCCCTGGCATCCCATATGGTTCTCTGGAGCCTGCCTGGAGTAATCCCAGAGCACTGCTGGGTTTGGCCCAAAAGCAAAACAAGTTTAAAGGTAGTTACTGGTTTTCTTGCAAGAAGTGTCTGTAAAGTTAAAGATTTCAGTTTTCTTTCTTTTTTTCTATTTCTTCCATATAGATTAGCTACCCAAGTCTAATTGTTCATGTTCACTAAGATGAAAAAAAGATGGTATGCAGGTTCCTAGTTTCAGAAAACATTGGGTGTATATATACTAGGTTCCTTAATAAAAAAGGCTGTGGAAGGTGGGTAGAGAGATAATGTGGAAGTTGGGTGGGAAATTCAGGATCTATTCTCTTGGGAATTTATCTACAAAATGGGTTGATTGGTGATTAAACCTCAGAGTTGGAGAACCCATGTACCTGATATAGACCCAGATATATCCATTGTGATATATCTGAGACTCTTTGATAATGTGCTCTTGCCTATGTGAAGTTACCAGGAATCTGTGTCTCTGGATGAAAAGCAGTTTCTTTTGATAGGTATTTTGGTCATTGTTCCGTCTCTTCTCTTTACCTGGGTTTTATACAGGCTTCCTGCTATACTGTGGCTTAGTAGCTGCCCAGCAGTGATCTACCCAGACAGAACAGAAGGGATCTATCTGCCTTACATGAACTGAGATGGTCTAATTAAAGTTTCTGGGGTCTCCCTTCCTGCCTGTTTCCACAGCAATCTGAACTGTCAGCTGAAGAAAGTTCAGAAAAATTGGGAACCTCCCAACTACATCGTCGGAAAGTCAATTCCTTAAACAAGCAGATTCTGCAGAAGACAAAACATCTGGAAGAGGTTGGTGTGTTCTTTTTATCATTTAATTCAAATAAAATAAAATCGTATTTTAAAACGGAAAGAACTGGGAAAAGAGTTAAGAATTCTGTAGTAGACTAGTCAAAGCAGGTCTTAGAACAGAAGTCAGCATGCTTTGACCCTTGGACAATCCATCCACCATTTGTTTTTATTTATGAAGTTTCATTGGAATATATATATATATATGCAAATCTCTTGTTTATATATTTTCCATGGTTTCTTACAAACTCTGCGAGCAGAAGAGGGGTTATAGTGAGACTATATGACTGAAAAATATTTATTCTTTGATCTTTAATGAAAAATGGACCTGATGAGAACATATATTTTTGTTTGTTTCATTTTAGGTACTGTGAGTTATAGTTTTATTAACATATTTTCATGCATAAAATGTTCTAGCACCAGCCTTCCACCTTCCTTTCACTGTGCTCATCACTTCCTGTATTTCACCCTCATATAAGTATATGCTTTGGGGGGGAGGGGTGCCACACCTGGCAGTGCTTAGGGTTATTTCTGACTCTGCACTCAGAAATTGCTCCTGGCAAGCACAGGGGACCATATGGGATGCTGGGATTCAAACCACATTTCAGCTATTTACAAGGCAAATGTCCTTCTGCTGTGCTATCTCTCCGGCTCCCATGGGATATGCTTTCTATTAAAGACCAGGTTTCAATTTCTATTTCCTTTGATTATTTGTTGGTTTCTACATATGAAAGGGATCATTTTGTATCTGCCCATCTTATTCTGATTAACTTCATTCAGCATGATACTCTTCAGATCCCACTATTCATTTGAATAAGGGTTAACATGCAAGATCTAGAAAGCACTGATAAGAACTTTATTCCTAAACAAAAAACCTAAAACCTCAAAAAATGGGAGAGGGGCTGGAGAGATAGAATGGAGGTAAGGCGTTTTCTTTCATGCAGAAGGACTGTGGTTCAAATCTCGGCATCCCATATGGTCCCCCCATACCTGCCAGCGGCGATTTTCTGAGCATAGAGCCAGAAGTAGCCCCTGAGTGCTGCCGGGTGTGACCCCCCCCCCCAAAAAAAAATGGGAGAATAAATAAGCAGAAATTTCATGAAGGTAGACATATAGATGGCCAAAAGAAAAAAGAACAACTAGAAATTGATTATGTATATTATCTATATTTCAATCTTGACATAAAGTCCTAAAAAACTCTTCAGAAAACACAGCTCTACTCTGTTGATAGCAGTGTTGTTCACAGTAGCCAAAATCTGGAGACAATCCAAATGTCCAAGATCAGATGACAGGATAAAAAAAAATGGTATATACAATGCAGTATTACTCAGTTTTAAGAATTCATGCTGGCCTCTTTTCTGAGTCCCTGAAACTCTCAGAGGGCTGGGAAGGCCCCCCCCCCCAAAAAAAAAAAAAAAAAACTGCCTCCTGGAGCTGCTAAGGCCAAGAAGCCAAGAAAGACCGAGTGAGTAAGGACTGGCTATGAGGGTCGCCAGGCAGAGAGCTGATTACTCTGTCTGTGAAGGATCTGCTCTGCTGTGCCCTTGATGACTGAGAACTTGAAGGGACCTGATGGCTTTACTTGTATCTCTTTTCTGAGTCCCTGAAGCTCTCCAGAGGACTAGGAAGGGCCCCCACAAAAAACTGCCTCCTTGAGGCCACAGAAGAGCACGGCCACTCCGCTCCACTTCACTTCTTGGCCAAGCACTCTTTCTAACCAATGAACCCCACCACAACACGCAGAAAAAAATCACACTACAGGCATGACAATGGGAAAACCATGCACAGAGAATGAAGATGATTTCTCTGATGACCGAAAAAATTCCAACCATCTGATTAACCTCTCAGGTAAGGAGTTTAGAACAGAAATGTGGAGGATGTTCGTGGAACTCAAAGAAAGCATAGATTGATCTGAAAAGACCACAAAGACAGAAATAAGAAAACTCCAAACTGAAATAACAGATCTGAAAAACACGGTAGCTCAACTGAAAAACTCAGTGGATGGCCTCTCCAGCAGGGTAACAGCAGCTGAGGACAGAATTAGTGAACTGGAAGATAAAATGCAGAACAACTACATACAGCAGAAGAGATTAGAAAAGAACCATAAGACAAACGATCAGACACTGGAAAAAGTACTCAAGGAATTTGAACAGATGAAAATAGAAGTCTTTGATAAACTCAACAGAAACAACATAAGAATCATTGGAGTCTCAGAGGCCCAGGTAGGAGATCCCCAGGAAGAATCAACCGTCAA